>NW_027186296.1:14854736-14855726 GCF_028583685.1 Petaurus breviceps papuanus | reverse complement strand
GAGAGAGAGAGAGAGAGAGAGAGAGAGAGAGAGAGAGAGAGAGAGAGCACCAGTATGGGAATCAGGAAGATCTGAGTTCAAATTTAGTCACAGACATTTACTAGCTGTGTGATCCTGGGCAAGTCATTTAACCCTGTTTATCTCAGTTTCCTCATCTATAGAATGAACTGAAGAAGAAAATGGCAAACCACTCCAGTATCTTTGCCAAGAAAACCCCAAACAAGGTCATGAAGAGTCACACATGATTGAAATGACTAAACAAGAAAATACATGGATACATGCATGCATGTGTTATAGTTACATATAATTATTAAAATTATAATATTGTTATAGTTAGAAGGCTTCTAAGATTATGAATTCCTTGAGGGCAGTCACTGTTGAGATTACTACCATTCCATATATCTATATCAATACACATACACACACACATACACATGTTAGAGCTGGGAGAGACTTCAGATACTGTCTATTATAACTCTACTATTTACATTTGGGGAAATTAAAACCCAGAGAGTTTAGATGATTTGACTAAAATCATACAATGAATGGGTGGCAGAGTTCAGCCTAAAACCAATGTCTTCCAATTTACCTGCTTACTAACCTGTATAACCCTGGACAAGTCACTTAGTTACCTTGGGTCTCAGTTTACCAAGCTATGAAATGATGGGATTAAAACAATATTGCTGTTACTGAATACAACGTTCTCTTGGTTCAGCTCATTTTGTTTTTCACTATTTAGGTTGAAGGCTCTTAACGTAATTTTATGTCATGGACCCTTTGGATTCTCTGGTGAATACTATGGATCCCTTCTTAGTATAGTGTTCTTAAATGCATAAAAGTAAATAAGTAGGATTGCAAAGGAAACTCATTAAATTGCATAGTGATTGAAATATTCTTTTTAAAAAAACAGGGGCAGCTAGGTGGTACAGTGAATAGAGCACCAGCCCTGAAGTCAGGAGGACCTGAGTTCAAATTCAACCTCAGACACTT
>NW_027186296.1:14852813-14854636 GCF_028583685.1 Petaurus breviceps papuanus | reverse complement strand
ACACACACACACACACACACACACACACACAGAATATATGCACTCTTTGTGTGTGTCTGTATACAGAGTGGAATTGCTAAAGAAATTGGGAGATTAAAGCAAACAGCTGAGCATAATTCTTTTATAAGCACTTAATAAATACCTATTGATATAAATGCATTCACTTAAGAGTACCTTATTGTACATTTGTATTCAGGGGCCTATTTATATAACCTAACAAAGTACCATACCATAGTAGGTGCTCAATAAATATGTTTAAGTAAATGAATGGATGATTGAATGAATGTATGCTTTCAATTATGGTCTATTTATGTGGAGGAATTATACATGAAATATTTTTTTTATTTGCTTGCTTGTTTCTGCACTTTGTTTAGCTTCTCTGATTTTGAGAAGAAAATCAGTCAAAATGTTTTAGCCACATTTCCCACCCTCACCACTGTTACATTTTTGCTTTTGAAAAAATAGCCATATTGCCAATCAAACTTCTCTAAGGGGAACATCGTAGGAAAAAGAGTTAAAAATCTTATTGTGGAAGAAACCAGCTAAAAGCTAGCTACTAGCTGCTGGCTGCTAGTGAGGGCAGGGAGAACTAGTCATTAATAATAACAACAACGATAATTAATAATAATAATAATCTCATGTATATAGTATCTACTATGTACCAATTACTGTGCTAAGTGCTTTATAAATATCTTACTTGTTTCTTACAACTCTGGGAGGGAGATGCTATTATAATCCTCATTTTGCAGACGAGGAAACTGAGACAGCCAAAGATTAAGTGACTTGCCCAAGGTCACTTTTAGCAAATAAGTGCCAGAGGTTAGATTTGAACTCAGGTCCTCCAGACTCCAGGTTCACCACTCTAACCACTGCTTCACCAAGATGCATTTAGTCATAATAAGGAGGGTAAAAGGGCAGCTAGGGCAGCTAGGTAGTGCCATAGTGTATAGAGTGCTGGGCCTGGAGTCAGTAAGACTCATCTTCTGATCTCAGACACTTACTAGCTGTGTGACCCTGGGCAAGTCACCTTCCCCTGTTTGCCTCAGTTTCCTCATCTTTAAAATGAACTGAAGAAAGATATAGCAAACCACTTTAGTATCTTTGCCAAATTGGGTCAGGGAGGGTCAGACACGACTGAAAAACAACTGTACAAAAGGCAACTGGCTAAGGATAGGAGAATGAGATCTGACTGAAGCTCTCTTCCTTTGGTTGAGAGGGGAGTTATGTCCCTCAGTATTATCTCTAATCCTGTTAGGAGTCATGAGTGGTAAGCTGTGGAACAGTTGCCTGATCCCTCTTTTCCTGGAATTAAAGATATTTTTGATAGAAAACTAAAAGATAATCCTATATGTACACATTGCCTTTAAGACATATGTAAATCATCTCTTCGCCTGTCTCTCAGAAGTACACTTATAGCATCACTTTAGTCTTTCACTGCAAATTACTTTTAAAAATTAAATTCTATTTTATTTTCAGATCTGCATTCTCTCCATTGTGTTCCCCTCCCTTGTCCCCCTGCTCCCCACTCTGCTATGAGAAAGGAAGGAAAATAATGTCCTTGTAACAAAGGTAAAGTTGAGCAAAACAAATTTCTTCATTGACCATGTCATATTCACATATATGTTTATGGTATGTGTATGTGCAGTGCATGTGTATGTGTTTTGCACATGCATATGTATAGGCATATGTATGCATATGCATGTGTATGTGCATATATGTATGTGTGCATGTGTATATGTATATCTATCGTCTATCTATCCATCCATCTATCCATCTATCCATCCATCCATCCATCCATCCATCCATCCATCCATCCATCCATC
>NW_027186296.1:14768056-14852803 GCF_028583685.1 Petaurus breviceps papuanus | reverse complement strand
ATCCATCCATCCATCCATCCATCCATCCATCCATCCATCCATCCATCCATCTATATATCTATCACACATAATGTCCATTGCCTCTCTGTCAACAGGTAGGAAACATGATTTATCATGATTCCTCTGAAATTATGGTTGATCATTGTGTAACTCAGTGTTTCCAAGTCTTTCCTAGTTGTTTGTCTTTACAATATGACTATTATATATATGTTATATATAATTTATATATAAATATATTATATATAAGTTTTTTTGCTCTTTTCACTTTGCATTAATTCAAATATATTTCTCTGAAATCAACCTCCTTCATCACTTTAGATGGGGAAACTGAGGCAAACAGAGTTTCAATGACTTATGCCAGGTCATACAGCTAGCAAGTGTCTGAAATGGGATTTGAACTCAGGTCTTCCTGACTCTAGGCCCAGTGCTCTATCCACTGAGCCATCTAGCTGCCATGAAGTCAGAGGAACTGTATTCAAATGCTGGGTTTACTTGTATGTGGCCTGTGTGATCTTGAGCAAATCAAACTCTCTGAACCTTAGTTTCTACCTCTGAAAAATAAGGGCATTAAACTAGATGGTCTCTAAGTTCTCTCCAGCTTTTTGATCTTATGAATTTAATTGAACTGAAATATGTCATTTTGGGGTTGCTCTCCTATTAGTCAGGAAAATGTGCCCATGTGTACACAGTAGGCTTACCACTAGGGATGTGTGGGCCAGATGAGTGTTAAATTTTCAATGTGAGCACTTACACCTTAGAAATCCACAAAAAGCTACAAGTCAGGGATTGATTTATTGTTTTTTTTTTTTATTGTCTAGATCAGGGGTGGGGAACCTGTGGCTTTGAGGCCACATGTGGCCCTCTAGATCTTCAAGTGTGGTCCTTTGACTGAATCCAGACTTCACAGAACAAATCCCCTTAAAAAAATTTGTTCAGTGAAGAATGAATTCAGTCAAAGGGCTGCACTTCAGGACCTAGAGGGCCACATGTGGCCTTGACATGTGGCTTTGAAACCACATGTTTCCCATCCCTGTTCTAGACTTAAGAAAGTGATGGAGAAAATGTTAATAATGCACATTAAACTAAAAGTATATCTTTCTTATTATTTCCCCTCCTCCACAGAACTGACTATTAAACATTTATCAGCATACCACTGCCAATAACTAGTATGCCACATGTGGCATGTTTATTAAACAATTCTACCTGAATTCCCAATGGACTTACTCTTAGCACCTTAACTTTGGAACTTGCCTTGACTCTCAGTGCAGGATCAATGAACCCTTGCCAGACACTCATTACTTTAGCTCCTATACTTGGGATTGGCAGATCTCCTGCTTTCCCCACACTGCCCAGAATCATTTCCTCCCACATACAGATGCTGTTTGGGCTGTTGAGTCTTAACAATTCATGCTCTGTTTATTTGACACAGTTCTGGGGATCCCTTTTACTCCATTTCTACAAGCTCTTATAATCTTGGTTCTAAACATGTCACAAGTTGGACTCTAATTAAAACCAAATATAACTATATACTACTTTATGCAAGAGATGAATTCCTAAAAAGTTGTACAAAAAACCTAATTGGATCACATTTTATATTCACTTAGGGGAAATCACTGTTTCAAGTATAACACCATGTATCATTTTGTTTAAAAAATATGACAAAACACATACACAACAATTTTCTGAAACAGACATAGAAGGCACTTCTCTCCATCATCTCCAGCAACCTCCTCTGCAGCCCCCTCACTGCCCACACCAGAGCTCATGTCCTGGAAGAACTTCAGCCCTGGGGCATGGCTCTCCTAATTGGCGGCCATCTCTCACCACTGGGGAAGGCCAGGCCATGCTTCCCTTCATTTCCTTCTCTCCACAACCACCTTGCAATTGGCTCTCTTTCTTTTCCAACTCTATCCTTTCTCCCCCTCCAATTCTGGGACCATGAACCATATATGAGCAATTCAATTCTGCTTGTTCCTGAACGGGATGTGTTGATCTATCTAATCTGACTCTACCCCCGTTTATTATACCAGCAAATTTCTGGGCCAAAGTATCCCTCTCTGACCTCAAGTCCCCTATGTCTATGGTTTCTTCTGTTATAGAATGTTAACTCCTTGAAGGCAAAGACAGTTTTTGTTTTTGTGTCCCCAGTGCTTTGTTACAGTTTTGACACATGATAAGTACTTAATATAGGATTTTTTTCACTCATTCATTCATTTATATACTTGTCTCATAATTTATCTTTTCTTTCAAGTAGATTTCTATGTTTGCATTTTCATTGTTAAATCACATGTGCAAAAATTAGAAGTTAGAGACAAGATAATACAATCCCTCTAAGTTTAATCAACATATATTTAGTGTCAAATAACTAGAAGATGAGAGGAGTCACATCTCCTGCTCCCCTCTCATAGCCAAAGGCAGGGTTCATCTACAACAAAATCACACTCCCAACACTCTGCCCTCCTGCCTTTCCTTCCTCTGTTTGAGTCAGGTTTGGGCCCTAATACCTCACCAGGCACTGACAGCAGGAGCTGCTCAGGTAACACTGGGAAAATCCTCCTCCTCTCCCAGTTTATCCATTCCCTGTTCACCCAGATCACCTCTTGGTTGAAATAGGTTTCTTCCTAGTGAGGGCTCCATACTCAGGGGCAGTGATAGGTGAGTAAGATATCTACCTCTCAACTCTTTTTATTTTGAGTGGGACAGAGTAAGTCATAGGTACAGGCAAGGATAGGGTATGATCTGTACCACTGTTTTCACTACATTCTCTTTCTTTTCAAGCCACCCCCTTTCCCAAACTTCCCTAGTACTATATTGTTAAAGGCACTAGTCATTTAGGTTTCTAATCTTGGTGTCTTCACTCGTCCTTACCCCACATACCCAATTAGTTGCTAGATCTTGTCATTTCTATCTCTACCACATTGTTATCATATGTGCCTGTTCTTTTCACTCCTACAATCACCACCCTAAGTCTTGCACTCTTGCAATAACCTCTTAAGTGGTCTCCCTGACGTAACTACCTCTCCTCTTCAATTTATTCTCCACACAGCTATTAAAGTGATTTTTCTAAAACTCAAATTTGTTCATGTCACTCCCTTACTGGATAAACTCTAGTGACTCCCTTTTGATTGTAGTATAAAATATTTTTTTTTATCTTCATCTCATACTTTAAAAATGTCTATTTTGTATGTTTTATGGTATATACAATTCTTAGTATAGTAGTATGCTAATATAATTTATAAATAATGAAATATACACATATTGGTGGTACATGCTCAAAAATTTTGACTTATGGTTAAAAAAGTTGAAAGTTTCCATATCTGTCTCTATTATCCTATGATCTCTTCTACTAAGGGAGTATAGCAGCAAGCACCCCAAGCGTCCTCAGAGTTTGCAGCTACCACAGGTTCTTGGATCTGCTTTGTTAAAGGAAAGCAACTCAAAATAGGTTAACAAGCTTACTTTAATCAGTCAGACATATATCGTTTACCTTGTTCAGGGGAAAAAGGTCAGCACCCCGAACTTCAAAGCATACAGGCAGAATTATCAAGACAGAAACAGATCAAGTAGACAGATTTCCAAACTGTCCAACCATTACATCCATACCCAGTCAACATCTGGGTTTCCACATCTGGGTTTCTCAAAGCCGGGGGACTCTCAACAATGGCTTCCCAGAATTCAGATCAAATCACAGAACACTTCTCAAAGTGAGTCCCAAAACAAAGCTACACATCAGGGCTTATATAGCCTTCTCCTGGCTCAGAGAATATAACAACCTTATTGACTCACTGGCCAATCAAGAAGTATCTACTGAAAAACAAGCCTCCCTCCCCAGGCTTCAGGTGCATTTTAGCCTAGGGGCAGGGAAGATCTTCCAAATTTGCATTCCCATTACAGGGAGGTAGAATGAAAAGGAAGCTGTCTTACTTTAATGGATCCCACCCTGTTCCCCTACAGCAAGAGAAGACTGTAGGATGGAAGAGACAGATCTGGAAGAAACTGTAGAGACCACCTAGTACAACTTCCTCATTTACAGATGAGGGAACTGAAGTCCAGGGAAGGTAAATGACTTTCTCAAGGTAATATCAGAGATGGGAACAAATTATTATTGGACACTCACCGGTGCATCTGTCTGATTAAATTATGTCAGTGGACTAGGGAGAGATATTCAGATTTACTTATTTTTTGCCATCTCAGGGATAAAAATTGGTCATTGTGTATGGATACAACTTCTCAAATTCCTTTTGAATGGATTCCACCTTAATAAAAACTATGGTATGTGACTTTGAATGCCATGTTATAAATTTTTGATTCCAAAGGCTGATGGTTAATTGATTAATATAAATAAGGATAGGAATGGAGTTAAAACTCAGAGTGGCCAGCCATTTCATTTAGACCAATGCAACTAGCCAAAATGTCAAGCAAATTCTCATTTGATCAGAAAGCATTTATTGAAAAACTTACTGTGACTTTAGTTTCTTGCTAGAACATCAGCACAAGACAGTTCTTACTTTCAAGAATCTTATAATCTAGTTTGAGACAAGATATATACAAATAATTATTGAATAATAATAGTCATAACAAATA
Source organism: Petaurus breviceps papuanus (assembly GCF_028583685.1). NCBI lineage: Eukaryota > Metazoa > Chordata > Mammalia > Diprotodontia > Petauridae > Petaurus > Petaurus breviceps. The sequence continues at coordinate 14,848,219 of NW_027186296.1, read as the reverse complement.
TTTATATAATGCTTTATATAATATTTGAAAAGCACTATATATTGCCTCATTTGATACAAAGAAGGCAATCTTAAATTGTCCCTATGTTTACAGTACACACCATTAAAGACTAGAACTGTGGTCTAACTACTTTACATCTTATTTTAAAAACCTTTCTCTTTTGGTGAACAAACCATCTCAAAACACTATTTTAAGAGAAATTTGCTTTTTTAGAAAATACTTTCTAATATAATTTGGAATTTTAAAAAGCCTATCAGAGCTATAAAGAAAACTGGTAGTCAAGGGAACCATTGTATGCATATAACTAGCTCACTGTGAGATTCAGTTGCTTACAGGAGAATGCAAAGGAGTAGCATGGACGTCTGAGAATAGGAGTAGGTGCTAAAGCTCAGAATGGGTTGAGAAGACTGTGAATGCTAAGAACAAAAAAAAATAGGTTTTTATTTTTTCCTAAGAGCAGTAAGATGAAAGAGATCTAAGAAGGGATAGGACCATTGCTTGGGTGAATGGAAGGATCATAACAGAGAAAAAGCAGCATTACTCATCTCTCATTTTTCATCCATTTTCTCTACCAAGAAGAAAAGTCCCCAAGTTACGAAGGATAAAGCAAAAAGTGTTAACAGAGAATTGCTACTCAAAATGAATGAGAAAATTGGTAAAAGAACACTTGGCTATCTTCAATGAATTAAGATTAGCAAGTCCAGACAAACTATAAAAGAACTAATGGATATGATTATTGAACCAGTTATCTTAAAAAAAAAAAGTCCTGTAGAATGAAAAAGTGTCACAAGCCTGGTAGCTATATCCCAATTTCCACAAAAGGGGAGAAGATGGAATTCCACAAACTGAACTAAGTCACTTAGCATGACTTCAAATTTTGACAAAATCCAAATTTCTGTTGAGAGAGAGATTTTTTCTTAAATGCTCGTAAGAGATAGTAATTTCACAAACCACACTGTTTCTAATTATAATGTAAAGGGGGGTAGGGGATGTGTGTGGTGGTATTTATTGGTAAAAGTTGCTCCTCTGCAATTCTTCTTAAGCTATCTGGTTTCTGAATCTTTTCAGCATTTGGGTGGAGAAGGGATCATTGTCATGAGCTCTCTGTTGGTAGAACTGCATTTTACGTTTATTATTCAAATACTCATTGAGTATGGAAAAGGAGTTGGATCAATTTCCATGTTCCATTTATTCTGGATAGAGAATGATCCCTGACACTTTAACACATGTAATAATAACAACAGAAACAATAACGACAACAGTAATGGTCCTTGTCCTTTGTTCTTAGAAAGCACCAAAGTGACATCACTATGCTAGAGTCAAGTTTCAGTGTGTCTGTGGGTGATCAGACTAATGCAAGCTTGGAATGCTCTACCACAGGTTGGGTACAAGTAGTATGTATGAATGTTTGGGGTGGATTCTCTATTGTACATCTTGCATATTCTTTGAATTATTTCAATTCTGCTTTGCTCATAGAGCACAGCACCTTCTCTGATGTGGGCATGCATGCTGGAGAGTCCTGTGCTACATGTGACATGTTGCCATGTCACACCGTCAATTCTAGAGTTCTTAAGAGAGACCTTGAGAGTGTCCTTGTATCACTTCCTTTTTACACCATGGAAACACTTGCCCTGTGTGAGTTCTACATAAAATAGTTTTTTTGGCAAGCATACATTTTGTATTTGAACTATGTGACTAGCCTATCAGAGTTATGCTCTCTCAAGTAGAATTTGAATGTTTGGCAGTTTAGTTTGAATAAAGACCTCAGTGCCTGGTATCTCATCCTGCCAGGTGATCTTCAGAATCTTCCTAAGACAATTCAAATGGAAGCGATTCAGTTTCCTGACATGGCACTGGTAGACTGTCCAGGTTCCACAGGTATACAACAATGAGGTCAGCACAATGGCTCTGTAGACCTTCAGCTTGGTAGTCAGTCTAATACCTCTTCTCTGCCATACTTTGCTTCAGAGTGTCCCAAACACTGAGTTAGCTCTGACAATGAGTGCCTTACCCTTATTATCGGTGTGTACATCTCTGAAAAGTACACTACCAAGGTAAGTAAACTTATCCACGGCATTCAGAACTTCTCCATTTGCTGTAACTGATGGTTCCCCATATGGATGGTGTGGTAGCAGCTGAGGAGCACCTATGTTTTCTTGGTGTTCATTATTAGGCCAAAATTAGCATAAGCAGCAGAGAACTGATCCATACTTTGTTGCATAGAGATTTCAGAGGCTGCATTGAGTGCACAATCATCTGCAAACATAAAATCATGCACCAACACTCCCTCCACTTAACAACAACAACAAGCAGCAGAAGCAACTATAACAACAGTAGCAACTGACATTTAAATAGCACTTTAGACTAGTTTTCAAACCATTTTAAATGTAGTATCCCTTTCCAGGCTACCAGCCCATCGCCACTTACTATTCTATCACTATAATGGGTCAACAAACCTCAAGTTCAAAGGTCCTCTATGGGTCACCATTCCTAAAACTATAGCTCAGGAACCCTCATTACTATGCTTACTTTTGGTATCCAGCCAGTAGGCACAATTAACTCAAAGCAAAGAGACTTACTAAGGTGGTATGGTAAAGACAGTAGCTATTAACATCCTCCCTCCCCCACCATCAGAAACCTGGGACATACCCTCCCACAAATACACATAGCATCAGTAGGAAGAAAGTAGTGAAGGACACCTTTAGGGAACAAATGTGAAGAAGGTCATACCTTTAGCGGGGCTCTAACTCTCTTGTCCTTGAGAATTTCTTGAAGGATGATTTCTAGGTTCTTTTTTTGATCGTGGCTTTCAGGTAGTCCAATAATTTTTAAATTATCTCTCTTGGATCTATTTTCCATGTCAGTGGTTTTTGCAGTGAGATATTTCACATTGCCTTCTATTTTTTCATTTGTTTGGATCTGTTTAATAGTTATCTTGATTTCTCATAAAGTCACTAGCTTCCATTTGCTCCAATCCAATTCTGAAGGAATGATTCTCTTCAGTGAGCTTTTGAGATTCTTTTTTCCATCTGGCAAATTTGGCTTTTTAAGGCATTCTTCTCCTCATTGCCTTTTTGAGCCTCTTTTGCCATTTGTGTTAGTCTAATTTTTAAGGTGTTATTTTCTTCAGTGAGGTTGTTGACTCTCATTTCATAATTTTCTTGCATTGTTCTCATTTCTCTTCTCGATTTTTTCTCCACTTCTCTTATTTGGGTTTCAAAATCCTTCTTAAGGTCCTCTATGGCCTGTAACCAGCTTGTATTTTTCTTGGAAGCTTTTGGTGCAGGAGTTCTGACTTAGCTGTCTTCCTCCTGTTTCATGCTTTGATCTTTTTTGTCCCCAAAATAGGAGTGTAAAGTTGGGTTGTTCTGTTTGCTTTGTTTCCTTTGCCTGCTCATGTTGCCACTTGATTACTTGACTTTTGGGTTTTTTGCTATGATAGGACTCTGCTACCAGACAGGGGAGCTTTGTCCCGAATGCTGGGGTTTTCTCAGCTGCCTAAGGTATTATTTGGTTGCCCTCTCTGAAGCCTCTACATGCTGTTGCACACCACAGGACCTCCACCCTAGACCTCAATCCAGATCCAAGTAGGTTAAAGCAAGAGTGATTACCCCTCAGACTGGTTGCTTGGTCCCCCTCCAATCTGCAGGCCAGGAGCTGAAGCTGCCATGTGGTTTCAGCTGCATGGCCACGGTACCTGAGCAGCTTCTCATCCTGGGAGCAAAAGCCAACTGCGCTCTCAAACTATTGGATGCCAAAGTCCACACTGCACTGACCTCTCACTTTGTCCTTAGCATCTATGCGTTGATAATTCTGGAAACCACCATAGCTGCTGGTGATCTGAAATCCTTCCAGCTGGTGGCTGGTCAGGCCCACCCTGGGGCCAAAACCTCCGGCTCAAGCAGGGCTGGGGTCAGCTCTCAGAGCACTGTACTGGCCACTTCCTGTTGGCCTGCTGTGCTGTCCTCAGTGGAAGGTTAGCTTCTCTGTGTCATTTTGTGGGTTCTGTAGTTCCAAAGTTTCTTCAGAGTCACCTTTTACATGAATTGGGGGAGTGGAAGCTGGAGCCCCACGGAAGTCCTATTTCTACTCCGCCATCTTGACTCCTCCCCCTGAATCTAATGCCCTTCTCTCCCAATAGTCCTGTGCTACTCAACACAACCTCACTCCCCTACTTTGGGAACAGTGTCTCTGTTCGGCAAGTTGTTCAGCTGGGCTCCCTGGGCAACTACACTCTCTGCAGCTTAAACCTCAAATTCTATGCTTTTTTCTTTTAATAATCTATAGCTGACTCTCTTTTCTGCTGCCAGGACTCAGTCATATTCATTGGAATCATCTTCACTGATTTTTTTTAGGGAATGTGTCCAGTTTTTTTTTTTTAAGACCACCAAAGGTATAAATCATCCTTGGTTGGCCAGTAACTTAATTAATTACTCTTCTAATTGAATCAAGGGAAAAAAATCTTCATATTTTTAAAAGAGTCAAGAAAGTAAAAACTGTTCTTTTTACTTTGTGATGTGTTTTGAAATATAATACATGAACACTCTGTCATCTTTGTTACCTTATCCTTATGCAGTTTCACCAACTGGGTTGAGGGAAGGCAGAAATTAGGGGTGTCCTGACTGTACATTATCTTAATTAAACAACAACTCTGCAAGGTTGTAATGTAATGCCAAGCAAAGGTAACTTCCCAAGGTTCAGAATACCAGCATAGGTGCTCTCCATTTTATTCAGTGACAAATTAAGAACAGAAAAGATCAAAGTATGACATCATTCAAAATACAGCATTTACTAAGTGTGATTAAATAATCTCCAAGTTCTACCCCACCCCAGGACCTTACATTCATTCAATCAATTACAAAGTCCCTGTTCTAAATACTACTCCACCCCTAGGCTGTACCTTCATTTAGTCCATCACAAAACCCCTCTTCTCAAATGGAGGTTAGTTACCAAACATAAGTAAAATACATTCATTTGTTCAACCATAGAACACAAAAAGGTCAAAAGTTCCCCACCCCTGGATCACAATTGAATCTACCCCAGAGTTACAACAAGTTTAAGCACAGCACTTAATACCCAAATGGAGGTCTTTTCTTCATCTTGACAAGAGGCAAGTTCTCAGAAATCTTTGTTCCTGGGGAGACAAAACTTAGCAAGGCCACAAGATACATAGCCAGTCTCTTCATTAATTCATTCTCTGTCTGCAGAACAGTCCTAGGACCCCTGAAAACATTAGCAAAACCCTCTCCCAGGATTTCTGTAAACATACAACAAGAAAATCCTTCTTCAGGGCTTCTGAACCAACAGAAAGGTTCCCAGAACCCTGCAACAACAGCACTGTCCTTCACCAGTGGACAGTATTCACTCTCTGTCTGTAGGACAGTCTCAGGAGCTCTTAACCAACAGCCAGGTTCCAGGAATTCTTCAACAACAGGACTGTCTTTCACCAGTGGACAAATCTGGCAAAACAACATCAAAACAGACAAAGTACCAGCAAAACAGCCACGTCTCCTCAGACCTTGGTAGCTCTGGGGGCAGGTCTCAAAAGTCCAGGGCAATTCAAAGTGGCCCTCAGCAATCCTCTCAGTCTCTCTCTGCCTCCACAAGTGTTGCTTCCAAAAAGTTCTTCTGCCTCTCTCTTGTGTCTCTCCAAATCTATGTCACCAGCTCCTCCCAGTTCAGGACTTTCTTTTCACGTCAACAAGTCCATCCCACAGGTGGGATTAACAAGCTCTGGGTTTTAACACAATCAAACCAAAAACCAAGCCAATACAGGGGAATCTTTAAATGCCATTACTATTACAAAGGTAAGTACAGGTATTATTATATCCATTTTACAAAGAAAGAAACCATCTCTGAGAGGTTAAAATGAATAGCTAGTAAATTGCTGAGGCAAGGATTTTCAACTGAGCCTCTCCTGTATTCAAATTCAGAATCCCCTCTAGTATATCATACAACCTCACATCTCCAAGACCATTTTTTTTTTACCCCTAATAAGAAGAGACAGACTAAGAAACCATATAGATAGAAAAACAAAGTCAATTCCAGAACTGAGTGAGTTGATTAAGGATGCTAGGAAGACAAGAAAAATCCTTCCTCTGATCTCTTGGAAGCAGTCAGAGATAGGACTTGTACTTGAAGAGACAATGAAACTACCAGCATTTGGGGAATATTAACTGAAGCCCTGGAATAATTAGTAAATTATGGGAAAAATTTGTCTCTCAGAAAAGGGCAGGAAAGTGAGTTACACAGGAATATGCCAATGAAATCTCTAAAGAAGATCAAGGTTGAGATAGTTATTATGGCAATGAAAAGTTATCAGGAAAATATGATTTTTTTTGTTATTTACTGTGGTATCATAGGCCCCTGTTGGTTCCTTAATACAGCTTTGGGACCCCTTGATACTTCCCAAGTTTTATGTGATGTCTTGGACCATCATTTATTCAATTCCAGAGCCCCCTCCCCCAATGCCTCTTTGCCAGGCTATTTCCAAGTGACATGTGGAATCAGAGCAGAAGACATTTAATTAAAACAGAATGCAAAGTAAATAACAAGGAATTGGATTAGGCCATAAACATACCCTCAATGAATCCCTGTACCTCCCCAACACAGCAGGAGAGAGACATATCAGTTCAAATTCACAGCACAGGTAAGATTGGAATCCTGAAAACAGTTCTCTAATAAGACATTTCTTCTTCCATCTGAGCACAGTAGCTTCTGAGTGACCACTTTTCTCTTTGCAACTGGAGCTTCAGAATGTCTGGATCATGTTCCAACTCTGGGCATCTCATTCTATCTATCTGCCATCTATACGCTTACCAGTCTGACTTTCACAGTCCACATCCATGCCCTCTACTTGGCATAGATAGACTTGTCATTTTTCCTATTTCTCTTATCTGCCTAGTGCCCAAACCTACTAGCTATAACAACACACATCTAGTCAATTCTGTAGAGAGTCCCATAAGCTGTATTAAACTACCCTCATTGGATGTACTTCTAACCAATCAAAGTCTGCACTGGGTAATATAAGGTCATACTGTGGAGTTCATGCACAGTGTTTCCTTCACCAATCCTACCCTCCAAAGCATAGTGGGAAAAATGGAGTCTGCCCTTTGTGTCTCTTTAAATTTGGTTCTTCATGTATTACTCTTTAAAATATTTAATACATTAGGTGGATTCAGGAAAATAATATTCATGGAAAAACATGGGCAGGAATCATACAAGATAGGAAGTCAGGAGGAGCTGCAGACATGCTATAAGGAGATATTCATAATGTGAAATTATAGGTTCATCAAAACATCAGTTATGCAATTTTCATTGGGTCAAAATAATTGAGGTATCTTGGGAAAATCATTATAGAATTTTTACATATAAGGAGTTTGTGTTTTAGTTTTTTGTATGTTTTATTTAATTCTTCCTCCCCCCAATTTTACAAAGTGAACATTTAAATTCTTTTATTGCATTTTATTTGGGGATTTTTAAAACCAGTAAGTGTTTTGTGAGCTGTCAGCCTCATACTTTTTCATAATTACAAATACTGTTTTAAAATTTACTGTTAGCTTTTATTTTTAATTAATCCATTGTATGAGTCAGATTTTTTTATTTTAACATTAAGAAAACACAATGGCTTCTTTTTGTTTAACACATATTAGACATAATTAGAAAATAGTTAAAACTATATGTACAATAGGCTTGCTGCTCCAAATAAACTACAATTTCTTTGAAAGCAAGGATTGTCTCTTAATCATTTTCTGTATCCTCCACAGAGCCTAAAACAGTGCTTCATACAAAACTGATACCTAAGAAAATTTCTATCTGATTTTAATATCTAATTTGATTTGATATCTAAAATATACTGATTTTAAAAATAATACTTTATTCATATGAAGGACACTTTTTAAAAACACTTTTTAAAGATAAAAACTCTCCCCCATCAAATATTCTTCTTTTGTTAAAGTGTTTATTTTTTGGGAAAATGGTTCAAGGGGTTATAACATATCTCCATACTCTTTGAGAAAGCAGGGTTACATGTGTCTCCAATTTTTTTTCCTGGGCTAGATGCAGCAGGGTTTAGTATTTTAAAAAATCATTTCCTTTTGTGGTGGACATGATAGTCATCCATAGTCAGGCATGGAAGCAATCCTTAGTTCTCAAAGGCTATGGCAGGTTTGCAGCCTCTGACATGTGCTAACCAAACTAGAAAGGTAGCAAGTAGAGTCCTGGTGATAGGCTGTGTCTCCTGTCTGAGAACCAACTCAGCATCTAAGTATGAAGAAGCTCATTGTCATTAGATTGACCAACAGGTGAGAAGCTCTTTGACCAAGGTCACTCATGTGTTCTTCAATAATTTAAGGGATCTGCTATCTCTTCAGTATGTATACCCCTTCCAATTGTGCCAATTTACACAAACCATCCACTCCTTATCCCATGTGATTCTTACCCATGTCTTCTTTTTTTTTTTTTTTAAGCAATCGTGGTTAAGTTACTTGCTCAAGGTTACACAGCCAGTTATTTCTGGATGTGATGCTGAGTATCTGAGCCTGGATTTGATCCAGGTCATCCCGACACTGGAGCTGGTGCTCTTACTCGCTGAGCCACCTGGCCACCTCTATACCCATGTCTTTTTATGGATGCTCAGCAAAAGGTAGTTTCTGCAATAACTTCTCAGAGGAAAAGGGAAAGCCTATGTCATCCCCTGGCTTGCCAGCAAATCTAGAATTTGTGAATTTCTCAGCAGTACAGATCAAAAGTAATGTAAAATTACTGTTTAGCAATCTAACAGGAGGAAAAAAACCTTTCTAGGAGAGTATATTATGATTAATGAGTTAGTATGTTATATTTTAATCAATGTGTCAATGTGTGCTTATAACCCCTTGTCTTTTAAATATTTCTTTTGAGATAGAGAAATAAATAGCAGCTCTATATATGATATCTACTTTGTGCATTGATTTCATTTCTAGAAGTACTCTACTACTCCTTTATCAGGAGATTCCAGAAAGGAATTAAATTCAAACTTTATGTAAGAGATTTCCCACATAACTTTAGGGTCGGGACATAATGAACTAGAGAGTTTAAATTAAAAAAGAATCTCTGAAAACTAGCCTGAATCCCTCCTTGTGTGATCAGGCTCACTCAGGACTGAACCCAGTCCATGTGAATCCAGAACCAGAGTCTTTTTTGAGCTCAACTCTGATCTTGGGCCAGGGGCCACATTTCTGTCAATTATACTCTCACTGAAAGTTCCTAGAGGGTGAGGATTTTTTTTTTTTTTTGCATTTTTATCTTTACATCCCCAGTTCCTAGCACATAGTAGCCACTTAAATAGTTGTTGAATTGAACTGATTTTTACTATATATGGAGAGATTTTTTTTCATAAAGATTTGCAAATAGGTTTACAATCCATACTGGTGGAGAGATGAGAACACAAATTCATGCACAAATAAGCAGGTCACAATAGAAACAGATTTGAGAGAGAAACTTGGCTTCTATTACCAAAGGCATAGCCAGGCAACCTGCGTAAATCCAAATTTAGAAAGGGAGACATGATCAAAAAGGCCAGAGGCATCCAAGCTCTCACTTTTGAACGAGTTGGGACAGATGATGGCAAAGAGAGGAACAATAGAATGATAGCATTTAGAGTTAAAAGGGACCTCAGAGGTAATCTAGTCCAACATCTTCATTTTGTAGATGAAGAAAATGAGGCTTAGAGCAGTTTCATGGCTTGCCCAGGCCCGTCCAGTTAGCTGATCACAAACCTGATATTCATACTCAAGTATTTGCCTTCAAATCCACAGCTTTTCTTACTACATCCCAATACCTAGACCATGGTTTTTAACTTGAGGTCAATGGATGTGATGGGGGTTGGCAATACAGGAACTCTGATCCTTATCAGTGACCAGAATGCCTGGGATTCAGTCTGAAAAGAATTCAGTAGGCCCAAGCAGTCTTGAAGTCAGGATTGTAAAAGTTTATTGTTATGCTTTACAGCTGGCAAGGGTCCTTAAGGGACCTGCAGACTTAAAGAAGATATAGGCATAGTTTTTAAGGAGTCTAGGCAATTAATCAGATGTCAATTATGCTAACTAGGTGAGTAAGGGTGGGATTAGGGAGGAGTTAAGGAGTGGTCAGTGCTTAAAGGAACATGCACTTTTAATGTCAACTTCACAGGCTTATTGCCCATAATTCATTGGGAAATAGCCCAAGAGGGGGCTACCTGGAGGTGTGGCTTTTGGCCTGAAATGTCACTAAGTCAACTAGCGGTCAAGGGATGACTGAGAAGTGCCTAGTCTGTCACCCATCAGAGTCATGTTTGATGAGATGGATGTTGGGAACCCAGGCTAACAGAGACTCAGTATGTGGATAATTGGCTAAGGAGTTAACCTATAGATAGTGCTTCGAAGGATTCAAAGGGGCAGCTGACCACTTACTAAGGGGAGATAACCTTTGCCTAAGCTAAAATGTTTATAGATGGTTTAGTGAAGGATTCATAGGTGTAGCTTGTTATTGTTCCAAGCAGAGATAAACAATTCATGGGTTGTTGCTGGGCAGAGTGCTAGCAGGGGGAAGGGGCAGAGTTAATGCTCTGAGGCTGGGGAGGAGGAAATGTGATTTTACAGATTGGTTTTACAAATTGATTTTACAAACTGATATTACAAATTGATTTTACAGACATAGATCCCAAGCACCCCATCAGATGTCAAAAACAAAAGGACTATATTCAGTTTAATTGGTTTCATCTGTAATCCTATTTATTTTATTTTAGTCATTTAAAACATTATTTTGAAAATGGGTCCATGGACTTCATTAGACTACCAAAGGGGTCCATGGAACAAACAAACAGAATGGCTATGTATCCCTAAGCTAGAGGGAAGGCTAGATTTAGCCTACCAAAGTCTACTACTATTTGCTAATCATGTGATTTATGAATTACCAAACAATGATAATGTTCCTAGGCCCTGTGCTAAGTACTGAGGATACAAAGACAAAAATGACACAGTTTCTGTGCTCAAGGGGTTTTTATTCTATTCATTGACAAGTTCTGATAGATAGGAATACTAAAAGCCAAGGAGAAGAAATAGAGAGTTTCATGGTCTCAGTGACCAAAACCAAGATTCCAAGAAGCCTAAGCTTGAACTCAACTTTCCAGAAGTGAGGGTCAATGTTTCTTCCCCACCCTCTATCCCGGGGGGTGGTGAACTATACGCTGTCCAAGTGTTGGCTGTAGAGAGTGGAACTGAAGCTGACAAGAAAAAAACCAGGCAAGGTGTAGAAACACAAAACTCTTTACTGGTTTTCTTAGTTTTTGCTTTTAAATGTCTTTTATTAAAAATATACTTAAAATTAATTTTTTAAAAGTATCCCTTTTAACCTAAAATTAAAAATTCAAACATTAATTTAAATAAAAATTAAATTAAAATGAGTTTTTAAGTTAACAATTGTTTAAAAATAAAAAAGAGAAATAAAAACAAAACCTAACAACCAATAGCAATTAAAGGAAAATAACCCCTTCAAAAAAAACAAACAAAAAGCCTAACCACCATTTTAAAAAGCTCATAGTGTATCCCCAAGCTCCATTTGACCCAAATTTTGTCAGTTCCAGTAATCACCTGGACAATTTCAGATAAAAGGATTTATACCTATTTTGGACCATTTGGGCTAGACAAAACTAGAAAAGACCAATCCACTTGAGTTTGGATTGCTCTCAGGTCTCTGGCAGTAGTATGTACTGTTACAAGATACAGAATCCTCTAAAGCAGTGCCATAGGCCTTTAATGGGCATACACTATTCTGTGATCCAGAAGGTACCTCTTACATGGAACATTTCTATCTCGTGTAGTGTCTTAGGGCAGAACTGGTTTCAACTCAGGAAAATATGTGATTTGGCTTCTATTTCTATGATATTTTGAACAAAATACTGCATAAGAAACACTGCTTCAAACAGGAAATCATAGGTTTTGTTTTTCAAAGACTTGCTGCCAGGAGAACAAATATCTTTTGGTCAGTTCCAGGAGAGAATAAATTCAGACAAATAGCTTCGAGTTTCACATTTCCTTTATAAAAAGAAACAACTCACACTATTTATGTGCAAGCAGTCTAATCCCTAATCTTCCAAATTAAAAAAAAAAACCCAAAACACGTAATTTGACTATTTATCCAATTATTTGATCAATTTCCTATCCCTTACTGAAAGGAGATAATACCAAACCTAGTTATATCTGGCATCATTGAATCTGGAGAACAGACTATGATAAAATGTGTGATAACAGAACTTGGTCAGGAAACCACAGCTTTTAAGCAAAACCTACATAACAGAATATTTTCCGAAATGTTTTTCCGGGAAAACATCCTAGTCACAAAATAGTTCACAGCCCCAGTCTCCTGGCTTTTTTGGGCCTGGATAAAATGAATGTCTTTGTCATAGGCTTTTTTAATCACTGTACTTGTACACTATGTTGTTTTAGATGGTTAATCAAATTCAGAGCAGAGAGCAAAGGCCTAGCCCTTTGACTTAATGGACTGCTTTAAGCTGGAGAGTTTTCTAATCAGAAAGCTCCCAGCCCGTTGTGAATCAGTAAGAGGTAATCGGCACTCTCAAGGCCATTGGCCGGAGAGACTGGTTTTATGAATTCCAGGAACATCAGCCTCTCTGAATGTTCTTTGCTTTGTTCTTAAGTGCTTTCTTCCAGACGGGGTTGGTGGATTTTTTTTCCCCTTCCCGTATCCCCAGAGCAGAATTAATATAGTAATACTGCTAATATTAGCCTAAAAGATATTTCAGGTAAGTGGGTCAGGAAGTGAATCCCAGTGGGAAATGAACTTGTGACCTTGTCAATTAAAAAGGTAATGCTGAATTCATAAGATAGATGTTGAGCCACAGCTTGTAGACAGGAAAAGGAAGGGAAAATTCAATTCAGGATCATCACTTCATCCTATTCCAAATTGTACATGGAGTCAAATTAACATCAGCTCTTGGATCCATCCAGAGTGGCTGAAACCCTCCCATCTGGCAGCATACAAAAAAGTCTGCGCCTCCGCGACTCCATTCAGAGCCACTGCGACATATTGGACCACTCTCTAAGCATCTACCAATTCAATTACTTGGATTCCACTGACCTCTCTCAGACCAGCTGAAACATTAGGTAGGACCTCATTGAGCCTTTTGGCACCAATTTAATCACTTGGGTAGGAGCATTCTAGGAAGAGCTGTAAAGTATCCTAATTTGTCTTTTGCCAAGGGATAGCCTCTTGGAAGCAGGACTGTGGAACATGCTTTACTGGAAGTGAAAAAAAACAAAACCTCACTGATAAGATGGGGACAGAGCTATAAACACCAGGAGTCTGGGAGGGGAAGGAAGGAAGCCTCAGGCACAAGGGCTATGTGCATGAAACTTACACTAATTGGGCCCCAGAAATAGTTATGGGGCATATGAAATAATAATTGCTTAAGTTCCTATACAGCAATGTTTTATAAAGTTATTTTTCTTAGAACATTAGGAGGCAGGTTATAGGAGTATTATATCCTCATTTTAATAAAGGAGGAAACTGAAGGTCATTGTTGGCATGTAGAGGAGTCAGAACTTGACCTTGGGTCTTCGGACTCCAAAGGTCATGCCTTCTCATCCAATTTCCATTGCATGTTGGGAAATTTGAACCTAGAGTAGAGATACCCCCAAATGGGGAAATACCTCACCAAATGTCTCAGTGTAGCTGTGATTCACAATCAAGTAGAAATTGGATTAGACCCCCAACGAATCTGTAAGTCCTTATGATTAACAATTAGCTTAAAAAAACATCATTTTCTAAGCTCCTACCAGGTAAAAGAAACTTTGCTAAAGAATGGGTATACAAAGACAAAACAAGACAATCCCTGCCCTCAAGGCGTTTACAGTCTACTGTGATAAGACTTGTAAAAAAGTAAGTAAATGTAAGCATACACAAAGTAATTAGGGAGAGAGGGGGTGCTAATAACTAGGAAGATTAGAAAACAAAACAAAGGAAACTTGAAGGCTGAATTGTGCTCTGAAGGAAGCTATGGATTCTGTGAGGAAGAGATAAGGAAGGAGGGCCTTCCAGATTTAGGGAACCACTTGTGCAAAGAGAAGCAGGCAAGAAATAGAATGTCATGAATGAAGGACAGATTAGCAGGAAAGTGGAATGCTCAATGCATGAAGGAGAGTGATATGAAATGAGACTAGAAAGCTAGATGAGAGCCATATTAGGAGGGTTTAAAAGGTAGGCTGAGGCATTTGTACTTTCCTAGAGGTAACAGGAAAACACCAAAGATTTTTTGAGTAGAGTGGGGATGACAGGGTCAAATCTGTGTTTTAAGATTTTTCAGTTTGGCAATTGCGCAGAAGATGAACTGAGGGGAAAATCTGGAGGCATCGAGAATATGCAGCAGTTCAGATGAAAGGTAATCAGGGCTTGAAGTAATGGTCTCCCTGGGTCTCCATTCCATTCAATCCAGCCCCTCCATTCAGAACACCTCAGGTTTGCCACTTAAAATCACGGGGAAATAAATTGTTGAGGCAGCCTTTTGGTGTGTTAGCTTATTTCTCAACTGACTGAAATAGCAGACACTTAGAAACCATTCTCCAGACATCCCTGCCATAAGGAAGCATATTGTGTTTCCATAGGCAAAATTATGTGTTTTCAGTCGAGGCTTGAGGCTTTGATCTTAGTACCTGCCTCCAAACCAGTGTCAGAGAAGAGAGAGCTTCAAGGTCAAGTTTGGTCTAGTCCATCTTATCTGAATCAGGCGCATGGCTGAGCTTGCCTGTGAGTTCCCATTTGCAAAGGATAGTGCCCAGGGGAGAACTAAGCAATGAAGAGATCAGATCTGTATAGGTGGGGAGGAGATGGGAAGGCATACTAGGGCACTGAGGTGGCAATCACAGGATCTCAGAACTTTGGAGTTGGAAGGAATCTCATCAGGCCACCTACTCCAAACCTTTAATAAAAACAAGAATGCTCTCTACAACATACCAGACAAGCAGTTGTCCAGCTTTTGCTGAGAGTTCTGCAGTACAGGAGATTTCACTATCTCCTGAATCAGCCCACTCTACTTTTGAATTATTGTATTCGTTAGGAAAAAGCTATGACATTTCCTTGTGGTTACAGTTTCCTTTTCTTTAAAAAAGAAAATCTTGTTTTGTTATCTTTTGTTTTTATATCACCTTAATTTATGTCTATATCCCTCCTTTCCTCTCTCCTGCCTCCATTTCTGTGAACTATCTTTTTTTTTAGCAGATTTCAAAAGAAAAAGAAATAAACCCAGTACCTTTTGTATGTGTTTAATAAGTATCCTTTTAATAATTAGGGAGTGATATGTATTTATATAATGGAAGGGGGAGGGAGAAATGGTCTGGCTAGAGTCGAAAGTTTGTATTGGGGAGTAGTAAGAATTAAGGTTATACAGGTAGATAACTGTTGTAGTTTGTCCTTCATTCTTGAAGAGGACTATGACTTCAGGAAGATGTTTTGCAGGTGAATTAATTGGATTTAAGTGAGGGAGGGCTGTGGAACGTCATCAGCTTTCTCCTCCAGAGTCATCTGGGTCCAGAGGCAAGATATAGATCAAGACAACTGAAGATGACCTCTCACAGGTAGATAATAGAGTTAGAACAAAGGTGTTCTTGAAAGCAAGAAAAAAAGTTTCAACTTGACACTGTCTCAATCAAATATTCAATCAACAAACATTTATTAAGTGCCGGCTATGTGGTGAGTATTATTCTAGTCACAGGGGTGGGGAACCTAAAGCCTTGAGGCCCTGTGTGGCTCTCCAGGTCCTCAAGTACAGCAGGGCCACATGGGGCCTTGAGGCCACAGATTCTCCACCCCTGTGCCTAGGTGCTGGGAATGCAAAGACAAAAAAATGAAACAATCTTTATTTTCAAGGAGCATTCTATTGGGATGTGTAAATATATCAGGTATACACGAGATCACAAATGTTATGGTACAGTAGCAAGGTAGTCGTCATAAGCTTATAAGTAGCCAAGTAACATAAATGCTTTTAATTTATTTTTTTTACCTCAATCTCCAAAGCTGGTGTTTTTGTTTTTATTAGACTCGTAATAATGTAAAAACAAAAAAAAACAAAAAAAAAAAACAGGCCTCTGATTTCTACCACTCCAAATCCCCAATTTCAGTTATTTTTATCCCCTAATATTTGACATAAGGACAGACCGGGTCTCATAGGGGTGTATGTGACAGAAGTCAGTCTTTGCTTGCTTTGTCTCCTGGGAGGGCTTACTTAATTCATTCTGAGTCTCTTCTCCTCTCATTCAAAACACAGCTTCCATGGGCTCTACTTCTGTTTATTTAAAGTTTCCCCCTACTCATGATGTATCCTAGCTATGTATAGTAGGCATTCAATAAATATGGGTTGATGAATTTATGATTCTATGACCTTACAGAGAAAAAATAACACTGACATGGGATTCATTAGGCCTGGGTTCTAGTCCTAATTCTGTTACTATGGGATAGGCAATCTGGTTTGAGGGATAGAGTGCTAGAGTAATCACAATATCTTCCCTCTGGGATCATCTCAAATTTATCCCATGCACATCTTGTTTATATATAGTTGTTTCTGTGTCCTCTCTCCTGTTAGCCTGGGAGCTCCTTTAGAGCAGGGACTGCCTTTTAACTTTCTTTTGTATCCCCACTATTTAACAACTGTGCCTGGCTCATAGTGGGTGTTTAATAAATGTTTCTTGATTTGACTCTATTCTTTCTTTTTCTTCTCTGTAAAAATGAAGTGGTTAGACTAGATCATCGCTAAAGTCTCTTGTAACTAAAACTTCTATACTTTTAGAATTTGGTACAGTGGAAAAGATCCTTTTTTTTGGTGTCAAAGAACTCATGTTCAAGGTCAGTTGAACATTTATTAAGTACTTACTGTATGCCAGGCACTGATCATATCTTAGTTCTACCATTCACTATGTGACTTTAGGCAAACCCTTTGTGTCTGGGTCTCAGTTTCCTCATCTGTAAAACTAGACAGCCTCTAAGGTCACTTTCTACTGTAAATATAAACTTCTCTGGTAGAGTTCTATTTGTAAAAAGTAGTTTGGCCTGAGAAGGGCGCAGCAATGCCAGGTGCCAGCAGGGGGCAGAGTAGGGGCTACTGAGTTGGGCTCTTGCCCATGCTCAAGACAGCTTTTCTTTTACTGGAAAGAATTCTAACCTTAAGTATTCTCCAGTCTCTAACTCCTCCTTCTCTAAACTGATTGGTATGCAAGTCCTTTCCTCAGGAGCAGTACAGCTGACCTTGCATTCATTGTAGGGTAACAAATTAACTGGTCCATTCAAACACAATAGTTACCCAGGTCTAATGACCCTGGCTTTCCTTTTGATGGGAATATGTTAATAGACTCCAATGCATTGACTGGGCCCTTAACAAGGAAGTAAATTCAAAACTTAACAAGAAATGCAAACCTGATTTGATTTTCTTAACCAAAACTGAGGGGAAGCAGCCCACTGAGCTACATGTGAAGTTTGTAGCTCCTGAACTTTAATGACAACATTGGTCCTGCTTGATGAGAGCAAAGAAACCCATGGTTCATCTATTATAAAGACTGGAATTCAGTCTGATTTTCCTGTTTTTGGCATCCGGCCACATGTTATTCAGCTAATTCAGGCCTTATTCTAGCTGCACTTAATGAAGGGAATACATAGCCTTCATTTTCATAGCTTTGTCTTTGACTTATCTGCATAGCTTTGCCTGATGTCAACATGTTATCTATCTCCAAAAGAGCGGTTCTTAACCTTTTATATGTGCATAGGTCCTGTGCACTTTGGGAAGTCCAGTGAAGCCCATAGCCTACTGCTCAGAATCATGTTTTTAAATACGAATAACAAAGACAATTACAAAGGAAAACAATTTGCATTATAATAACCGGCATTTATATAGTACCTCAAAATTGGCAAAGTGTTTTTTGGACAAGATATCCCAAAAGTCATTGTGCAGTTTTAAACTGCCTTATTTTCACTTTTCTTTTTAAACAGATGAGAGAACTAAAGTTGAAAGAGATTAACTGAGCTGTGGCCCAGGGTCACACAGCTCATAAGCACTAGAGTCTGGATTTGAATTCAGATCTTCCCAGTTCCACGTCCAGCAGTCTATCCACTGTACCCACATAACTGAGCAATTTTGTTGAAATACAATTATCAATAAATATTAAAAATAACCCTCCCCCTACCAAGTTCATGGACTCCATCTTAAGAGCCCGTTCTCCTAAAGCTTTATGCATGATTGTTAATATTTTCAAGTATTTGAGAACTAAATAAAACACATAATAAATAGCAACTTGGGGTTTTGTCAGTTAGGCCAGATATTGAAAGTTATGCTAACTCAGAGACCCATTGTTCCCAGGTCCTGCCTGTCAGTCAGTATTGGGGGAGGTGTCACCCAGTCTGCAGCTTGTATTACTTGTTATTCATCATGTAGGACATTCACTACCTGTTAAACATCACATATTGGCGACTGGGAAGGAACTGAGATGCAGTGACCCATTTCCTTTTTTGAGTGAACCTTCCCAAGTTGTCTTTATCTTATTACAAAAGCTATCAATAAAAGCTGACTCCATCTTGAATCCCTTGCTGATCTCCAGGGATCAGCCCCAAAACATGTTGCTACCTTGACAAATTTTAATAAATTCCTTAAAACTCTCCTTTTCTTGAGCTTTGTCACATTAATCAGGGCAAAAGCCAGAACAAAGACTTTTCCTTTTAAAAGGAAAATTAAAAAGCCATCCTAACCTTGTATTTTAAATTTATTTAATAAGTTCTTATATGGACCCTGGCTTCTGGCATTCTGGCTACTCTTTGAAAAGCAGGAGGTTAAATGCCCAGAATGCTGAGTTGAGTGTATCAAACTGTCAGTTTGTTTGTTCATAGGCTTAACTCTTGACTTGGTCTCATTTTAATGGTTTTTATGACTAGCCTGATTCTGAATTTCTAGATTCTACCTAGGTTCTATTACCTAGGTCTTTCTGTATGTTGACCAGGTCTTGACCCCTAGAACCTTACTCTGTTGCACTCTTAGACATGACTGGTATAATTCTCACTAAATTTCCAGATTTTGTTTGATGATTCTTGCTTTTGAATGCATAGTTTCATCCCTTTTCCTGGTTCTGACATTCAATATTAAACCTGGTGCCATAAATAGTTGTTTTGACCACCCATCACATTTTTGGCCGTTAGATTTTTAACTTGGAATTCTTGTACATGAGGAAATTCAGTTGGAGGTGTGGTGAAATGTACAGTTGTGTAAGGGACAGGCCCGTCCTAGCTGCAATAACTTTGTGAGAGGAAGAAGACTGTCCTCCAGAAAATGTGGCACTTGTTCCCATAGGAATTGGGGAAGAGGTACCATAATGACAAGACGCTGGATGTGGCAATCCACAAGCTTTTGCACCACACAGTGTTGGCTAACAGTGGAACATGAGACAAGAGAGGAAGTGCATTCACTTGAACTTGCTGCTCAAGGACAAATACCTGGTTGCCCCATGCTATCTGGAGTTCTACTTGGCCCTTACCCCTTGCCTGACTACTATTGCTGATGAGAAGAGATAACTCTATATCCAAAAATGATTTGCCTGACCAGTGTTCACTTTACTGTCTGTATACAACTGTGATATAAAATGAAGCAATTAGGTGGGGGAAAATATCCCTTTAAAGGAATGAATTTTATTTTCAACTCTACTGTATGTCACACAAAATTAACACATTTTATGTGGGCTTGTCCTTCTAATAGCATTCTTTCCTGAGCCTATTTTACTGGGTTATTTTTGCGTGTTAATTCATAGGGTTTTAAAATATCATATCAGGAAATACCAATTAAAAATAAAATATATGAGGTGTTGGATAATGCTAATAGAAAAAGAAACTGTAAATCTGGTTTTCATGTCACTGGTGTTACTTTGACTTCCAGGGCTGTCTTCCTTCCTTCATAAGATATGGTGAATTCCCAATGATCTAGTATTAATTAATGGAGGGAAGCATTCGTTTCCATGAGTATCTCAAATCAGCAGCCCTAGAGGCCCCAATGAGTTATGTATGCATAATTTCTGCTTGTGAGTGGGCCTGTGGCCCTGACCCAAATGGGTGGTAGAAACAGCTTCAGGATCACTTATAAATAATTCAATTCTCAAATCACCACCAATGTATTGAGTGCCTACTATGTGTAGACTCAAATGAGCTAATATATGTTGAAAATGCTAGAGCAGAGTATGAATATAATTATCATAATACAAAGTAGAGTGGGAAACTTCCTAGCACAGTTAATTGGGAAAAAATCTTCGAGCTGAATATCTCTGATAAAAGTCCAATAACCTAGATATATAAGTAGTTGTTAGAAATCTATAAGAACAAGAACTAAACTCTAAGAGAGGAGTGATCAAAGGATATAAACAGGCAGTTTTTACTTTTTTTCTTTTAAAATTTAAATTTTATTTCCAAATGAAGATTCATTTTCTCTGAGAAATAGGCAGTTTTCAGAGGAAGATATGCGCATAAGCTCACTATCAACAATCATATGAAAAAAATGCTCCAAATGACTAATATCAAGGGAAATGAAAACACCTTTAAAGCTTCACCTCCTTCTCATTAGATTGTGGCAATCATGAAAAAGAAGCAACTGATAAATTGTTGAGGTGGATATGAAAGGACAGCCACATGGAAGCATTGTCAGTAGAGTTATTCATTGGTTTAACTATTATGGAAAATAATATGGAATTGTGTCAGAAAAGTTACAAAACTGTGCCTACCCATTGATCCAATGACAACACTACTAGGTATACCCCTAGTTAAAGACAAAGGTAAAAGTATTAAGTATATAAACCTTTTTTTTTAATAGAAGCACTTCTTTTTGCAGAGGCAAAGAACTTGCAAGAAAGTAGATGTTCATCAATTGACGAATGGTTGAACAAACTATGACTTTATGAATATCATGGAATATTTTTGTAGCGAAAGTAGCGGTGAATATGAAGAATTCAGAGGAACTTGGGAATACTCTATGAACTGATATGAGAGAAATAAGTAGAATTAAAGATTGTTTGACATCTTGTCAGTTGACGAGATGATCACAGCAATGTAAAGAAAAACACCCTTGAAAGACTGCAGAGTGATGACCAATGCAATGCCAATTGTGACTTCTGAGGACTACTGATAAAACATGTTTGCTATTTCTTAGTAGAGAGGTGCTAGACTACAGGTAAAGATGAGAGCAAGGGTGGGGAACCTGAGGATTCAAGGCCACATATGGCCTTCTAGGTCCTCAAGTGCAGCCCTTTGATTGGATCCAAGCTTCGCTGAACAAATCCCTTTAATAAAAGGATTTGTTGTATAAAACTTGGAGTCAGTCAAAAGGCCATGCCTAAGTACCTAGAAGGCCACATATGTCTTCAAAGTTGCAGGTTCCCCACCCCTGGTATAGAAAAATACTTTCATAAACAAGGTCAATATACTGATTTGCTTTGTTTGACTGTACTTATTTATCATCATCATTAAAATTTTTTTTACAAGAGTTGGTTCTATAAGGTGGGAGGAATCCCTGGGAAGTGAAGATGGAATTAGGAAACAATTATCAATAACATATTTAAAAACAAGAGGGAAAAATGTTCATAGAGGTTTAAACTGAATGCTGGGAATATTCATAGGAGGGAGAGATCATTTTATACAGAAGAGGCACATGAGATCATGAGTTAATTATTGGTGGAGGCTGAATGGCAATTTGGAAAGAGTGGTGAACTTGGAGATCTCAGTTTAAATCCAGCTTTAAACTCTAACTAGTTGTGGGACCCTGAGGAAATTACTTAATCTTTCAGTCTAAATTTCCTTATTTTTAAAATGGTGGCAGTGGGGAAGACCTGCAAAAGAACATATAACTACCTACCTCACATAATTGTTATAGGGGATGTGCTTTGCAAAACTTGAAGTTCAAATAAGTGGGAATTGCTTTTGTTTTCCTTAAGGCATTGAAGGCCACCATTAAAATACATTAAATATGTTAAAATACAAATCTGCACTTATATATTAATGCAATTGAATTATGTAGATATCATCCTGAGGCTGTTCCTAAGGAACTGGGTCTGGGAAGATGTTAAGCCATTATTTTTCATTAAAAACTTAACAGTAATTGGTTTATCAGATTAACTAGATACAGCAGAGTTTTGAGCACCAACACAACATGGGTAAATAGAAAGAGAGTGGACATCAGAAAAGTCCTGAGTTATGAGACAGAGGACCACACATGATGAGCCTGTAGGCATTCTGAGGGAATGGGCATTGTGATGACACTGGGCACCTGATGAATATAGTTTGCAGAGGGGGAGGCCTGCAGAGGGGAAGATGAGATGTTTATATTTTGTTTTGTTGCAGGTATTGGAATTCAAGACCTGGGATTTGGAGCTAGGAAGACCTGTGTTCAGATCCTTCCTTAGACACTGATTTGCTGAGAAAACTTAGGCAAATCACTTAATGTCTATCAGCCTTCATTTCCTCATCTGTAAGATGGGCATAATACTAACACCATTTTACAGAGTTATTGTAAGGATCAATTGAGATATAAAGCACTTTGCAAACCTTACCATATGAATTTTAGCTATTATTAATGAAAACAAATTCTTTAGCTCTTCTAATGTGTATGCTTGTGAATGTAACTAGTTCAAAACTTTGCATCAGAGGGGTAATCGAAAATTTTCCTTCCCTTTCTATCAGTCACTAATGTGCTTGTTTCTTAAATGTAAATTAGTTACAGGGACAGCTGATGTTGGGGAGGTCTTGCAATATAGTGGACCTGGCTTGCGTTAGATTAGTACTCAGGGGACCTTGATCCTAGTCCTAAATCTCCCATTAACCAGCTGTGAGACTTTAAGGAAGGCACCTGATGTCTCACGGCCTTGGGTTTCCTCATCTGGAAAATGAAGGGGTTGGGTGAGATGATCTCATCTGTGGCCCCATCTGGCTTTAAAGTTCCGAATCTATGGGTTAATGATTTAGAATAATTTTCAGTATAAGCCTACCCTGTTGTCTGGGAAGCAAGCATTTCTTCCAGAAGACAATGCTGCTTTTGCTCACAGCAATCATAATAAAATGTTAAATTCTAAGTACAAGTATAATCATTCCTGATCTATAGTTGTAAATCCTTTATCTTGTATCAAACCTGAAGAAAACCGTTTTCTCCTAGCAAGTGCAGTAATCCCCGTAAGAATGCAGACCTCCACGCTCCAGCGCTTTCCCCCCATGGTGTTTGTAGGAGAAACACACAGAAGCTATGTCACCAAAACAAAGCCCTTCTGTTGGTTTCTCAAAATATGTTACCTCACAGGCAGCTAAATACAACTAAGGAAAGATGTGTCTGCATAGCCTGCATATAAATTCACAGTTAGTTACCTCTAGGTATCTTTGCACTTGACTACATCTCTTGGTCTCTTGTTAAGCAGAAAAAAAGTGCTTGGAGATGACAGAACAACAAGAGGCAGGAAACTGCTTTCTTAGGCATTAAATAGAAAAAAAAAAGTGAATTTTAAACTCCCAGTTCCTCCCTTCACTCTCTCTTAAAAGCCTCTCCAGAGCTAGTGTAAGATTATCTGAGATTTAGACCAGGTTTCTATTAGGTGAGACATCTCTCTGTTCCGAATCTCTCCCTCTCCCCCATCCCACCTTCTCTAAAATGTTATACCTTTTGGCAAGTGCTTGACACATTTTGATATCTCATCCTCTCCAGCCCTCAAGGATTGTTGGCACTCCACTGCACTGTGGCACTGGACCATGCTCTTTCCCCCCATTTAAAACTGACCTTTCATCTGTTCCATTTTGGCAGGGTCACCGTTTTTTTTTTTTTTGGAGATGAGCTTTCTGCCTGATGACAATGAGATGTAGCGGGTTAATCAGTTCCTCTGCTAATATGCTGCCAGACTTGGAATGTAATGCTTTCACCCAGTTAAAATGCATTTGTCTTCATAAGAAGGCCTTTAATAAACATAAATGACTTTTCCCCCCAAGTGCTTCAAGGCAAAGGTGCCAAATGCTGTTCATGTGGCCACAGTACTCCCCTCTGAGCCTGAACTAGATTAAAATGTAATTGGGAAATATTTAACAAAACAAATAAAAACACAATAAAACATAGATAATGTTACATTTTAAATTAAGTCAGTGTGGGGTCTGCAGGGATTCTTATGTATGGATTGGGTGTCACCATTAACATTTGAGTTTGACACCAATGCTTTAAGGTACACAAATGATATTTTGTATATACATATACATGTACACATACATAAATATATATAACACATTATTATATAATATATTATTACATAGACATTATTATAAAGTATCTATTATATACATATCCTATATAATAATACATATATTATATGCATGTATAAATGTATATAATTTTACTGTAGCCTGCAGCAATCCTATGATGTAACTATTAGTGGTTACAGTGCTGTTGCAGGAGTTAGGAAGTTTGGTGTTTGAGACCTGACTCAGACACTCACTAGCTATGGGAACCTAGACAAGCCATTTAATCTTTGCTAGCTTCAGTTTCCTTGTCTATAAAATGGGAATGATAATAGCATTTACCTCGCAGGGTTGTGAGCTTTAAATGAGCTAGTACATGCACAGTGATTTTCTTTCAAATCTCAAAGCCCCATATAAGGACTTATTGCTATTTCCATTATAAAGATGAAGCCGCTGAGATGGAGAATGGTTAAATTAGTTGCTCAGGATCATACCACTGTTAAGTGTAGGAGGCAAGATTTAAGCCAAGGTCATTCTGATTCTGAATGAGCCACCAGGCCACACTGCCTGAATGCTCTGAATGCAATGGGGGTTTAATAAATATTTATTGACACTGAAGATTAAAAAATATGGTCATGGTGCCATTGTTAGTTGCAGAGCCAAAACCCTAGTCCTGGCTTTCTGATTCCATGACAAGTGATTTTTTAAACTATATTATTCTAATAGGCATAGGAGCAAGAAATGAAAGGACTCCACTTCCCAAAATGTGGCCCAAGATGTAACAAGCAACAGCAGAGTGGGAAAGGACTATATTCCCCAAGAGGTCTGGATCTAGAGTATGAACACTCATTGAGAGACCCATTATCCACACATTATCCTGTGAGATACATGTACACATGGTACAGATTTATTTCATGAAGTACAAGAATAAGGCAGAGGTATAACAGAGGTCTCTGTGGGGCCCAGGACACTTGGAGCCTAGAGCCAAGCCAGGAGTTTCATGATTATTGAGAGTAGTTCAATGAGTGATCAGCTGAGTAGTACCTGAAGCAAACCAAGCCATTTAGGGCACCAAGTCTAGGATCAGTTCAACTATAGAAACTAGAGAAATCATTCTCAAGCAGGGAGCCAAAGGCTACCTCCAAGGAAACTTCCATCATACCTTATTATGGTTGTAGAGACTTTGCCTAGGCCTTTCTTATAGGAAGAGACGTTTCCCAAACTACTCTGGAAGGAAGAGATTATATTCATTCAAGAAATATGTACTGCAATTGTTCTCTATTGCTTCATTGTACTAATTATTCATTTTTGTACTATTTAAAAGTTTTGCTCTTTCTATGATGTTCCATGCCTTGGTCCCTTACTATGGCAAGCAACTGAATATTTTACATTTTATTTATTTTTATTCTGAACTTAACAAACACCATATAAAATGACCAATTCTATATATGTAGTAGGATGGAAAACTTTATTCTGTTTAGCTTCCTTTTCTTTTTAAGTATAGAGTAAATCCTACCTGTGGCTTTCTGAAGTGACCTAAGCAACTGAATATTGAGAACTGAGTTAACCTTAAAAGTTTCCAATTTTCAAACTGGGTAGAGGGCAAAGTGATCCAGGCAGGTGATTTATCATTGAGAATTTCCCACAAATTAAACCCAACTCAGGGCAGCTAGGTGGTACAGTGAATAGACCACCAGCCCTGGAATCAGGAGGACCTGAGTTCAAATATAGCCTTAGACCTTAACACAAAATTAGCTGTGTGACCTTGGGCAAGTCACTTAACCCCAATTGCCCTACCTTACCCCCTCCAAAAAGCAAAAAAACAAAACAAAACAAAAAATTAAACCCAACTCCAAGAAGGTTCAGAATTGGTTGGAACATAGGCTACACTACATCATCTCAAACTCCATATACTAGTTAGTTCATTCATTCAGCCAACGTTATTCATCTACTGTGAGCAGAATGTGGTGCTAGGTACAGTTTCTACTGTAGACAAGACATGGTCCCCATTCTCGTGAAGCTTATAGTTCAAAAAGATGTTATGACACAAAGAAAATTATAATCTACAATAATATATAAAAGCATTATATAGAATTAAAAAATAAAGTGATGTATGATGTTCCAGGAGGTTTTTGCTGACCTGAGGGAATCATGGACAGTTTAATGAAAGAGGTGGTATTTGTGTTGGTTTTTAAAGGATGGCTAGGAATTCAACAAGAAATGAACAGGCCGCCCCTCTGCAACATTCAAATACATCAAAATTTGACCTTTAGTTCTTTATCAAACCCTATATTCAATTTTCTATCTACACTGAACCTAGAGTTAAGAAAAGATAGGTTGATAAGAACCAGGAGAGAGACTTTTTGGTTCTGGGGATTCAAAATATGGAAGTCTCTTTATAGCGATCCCATTTATTTTGATATAAAGATACACTGTAATGCCCCACCTTTGACTATGCACAGCTGTATATGAAAAAGAAAGAACTGGGGTTGAACAGGTGGAAGAGATAATCACTTTGCTCCCAGATTTGGCATGATCTGCGAGGTGTAGGGTTCACAAAACCAGGGAACTTTCAAACGCCAGGACTGTTTGTAATTATTGAACTTATAGTCTAGCCTTCAGAAATAAGGATAGAAAAATGTAATCAATGTTCACCGTAATTTAGGGTGAGATTTGTGTCACAGAGACCAGCCTTCTGGTCTGAGAAGAGACTTCAAAGAGAAGTGTTAAGGTTAGCTAGTTAGTGGAACCCTGTGTTTTGTTTTAGAAAGCCTGAGGTCTGGGGCTGAGAATGTCCTTCTAGAGAAGATGAGATGCTTTAATTATCAAGGCTCGGAGGGAAAAAAAGGTAAAACAATCTGAAGGGAAGCTTTTTACTGGTCCCATGCAAGGGTTTTACATTTTTTAAAAGAGCTATTTTAGGGGGAAAACCCTATTTATGGGCTTTATGCTAAATGGAAGCATCTGCTCTTCCCTTGGGGAAGAGATAGCTACAGATTTTAGCCAAGTTAGAAGTTGGAGGTAGAGTAGTGTCCAGTAGAGACAATATAGATGACTGGTGTGTAGTGGAGATTTCATGTCCTTTAGAACTATGTCTAATGAAAATGACAAGACCAGCCTGGTGATAGCCATGTGATGACATCACTAGAAGACATCAGTGGCCCTATAGTTTTGGAGGCATGGGCTGCTCCTTTACATGTGTCCTTGACAAAATGTTCCCTCTATTTTGGTGCATCTCACACGTATTCCCTGGCATATGCATTCCCTATATCTGTCCTCTCTTCCCACTGATGTGTTTATGTTGGGGAGACCACACCCAAGGTATATGGGAAGATGTTTTATTTCTCTTTTTTTTTTACTATGTCATTTCATTAAATTTTTTTGCTTTGAACTAATTCTGTTCTCTGATTGATTATTAAAAGTAACCACATCAGTGGGAAATCAAGAGCTATGGTTTTAACAGCATGGAACCACATAGTACCTTGAACCTAGGGTAGTCATTCTCTGAGGAACCAACTGTGAGTTGGGAAGGTGCCTCCAGGTGTTCCAGAATTAATAATGTTATATTTCAGAGAAAGCATTATATTTGTCTCACCCTACAAATCTTCTGGTCATCTTCAAGCTACCATTTAAGAAACAAAAATCTTGAAGATTCTCTCTTCCTTTTAATTACACAGCTGTAGACCTAATGAACAATGAAGAGCTTGTATATTAATATGGTATATTCTTACCAGGGACCATGGATAAGGGAGAAACAATTTTGGTGAAGACCATTCCACACTGTAATATGTGATTAATTTTCTTTGTCTGTGAAAAGCATTTCTAAATCCTAATTAATGCACCACAGCTCTTCATTGGTTATTTCTGGATACAGAAAGCATCTTTTAAAAATGTATTTAAAACATAAGGTACTTTTTAAAAAAGTCTGAGTGTAAGCAGCTGGTGTTGTCGATGAGAGTTGCTGGCTCATAATGAGGACAGTGTATGGTCAGGGAGGAAGTTTTTCAGCTAAAAAGACAGTTCAAAATTGTCTTTCTCTTGTCAAACAGCCAATTTCTTATAAGTAATATGCATAGTTATATGTTGCCCTTAATTACAAGGTAGATTTATGGATTATTGAATTTTAGAGTTGGGAAGTGATCTATCCTAGGCTCCACCTTCCAGGTGAGTATCCTGCCTACCACAGTCCCTAGCAAGTGGGATGCAGCCTCTGTTTGAAGATGCCCAAGGATGTTAGACCCATCCCTCTCCCCAAATCTTTTCATCATTTCATCAAGGCTTTTTGGGGATAGCTTGAATTGTTAAGATGTTCTTTCTTATGTTGAATTGGAATATTTCTCCATAACTCCTACTCATTGGTCCTAGTTCTGATTTCCTCAGTTAAGCTAACTAAAGCTAATTCCCTCTTTCACATGATAGTCCTTCAAAGAACCACAGAATTTCAAAGTTGGAAGACACCTCAGCATCTTATCTAGGCCAATCCATGTACTGAAGAGATTCCTCATTACAGCATACTTAAGTAGTCATCCAACATTTTACTTGAAGACCTCCAGAAAGGGAAGGGCTCCTGCATCGAGGCAGTTTATTTCATATTTGTATGTCTTTCATGTTTATGACATTTGTACTTATATTAAGCTTGAATTTTATCTCTTTGTAACTTCCATAACCACTCCTAGTTTTTTTCTCTAGGGTCAAACAGAAATAAATGCTCACTGGCTTCAAAATGTGGAAGAGAATGAGCATGTCTCCTCTAAGACTTCTCTTCTTTAGGTCAAATGTCCATTGTTCATTTTCTTTAATCGTTCCTCTTATGGCATGTTTTCTCAAACACATCAACATTCCTGGTCATCCTGTTCTAGGCAGTCTACTTTGTCAACAACTCTCTTATAATCCTAACACATCCTATTAGAACATATAACACAGTATTCCAAATATATTCTACTGGCTATGGAGATCTGGGTGCTGTCCTTTTACAAGATTGCAAAGAGGTTTTAAAATTAAACTTATTTTGCATAATGTTAATTCTCTGTAAAGCACATAAGTAGCTAGGTGGTGCAGTGGACAGATTGCTGGACCAAAGTTAGGAAGACCTGAGTTCAGATCCAACCTCACAGACACTTACTAGCTATGTGACTCTGGGCAAGTCATTTAATCCCATTTGCTTCAGTTTCATCTGTAAAGCAAGCTGGAGAAGGAAATGGCAAACCATTCCAGTATCTTTACCAAGAAACAGGGTCACAGAGAGTCAGACATAACTGAAATGACTGAGAAATAACAAAATGATCATAGGAGAGTAAAGTACAAAATTGACATTAGTAGAGAAGAACACTGACTTATGATGATTAGATCTGGATTCAGAAGACCCAGGTTCCAATGTCAGTTCTTCTACCTAATGTCATTTCTTTTTTAATCTTGGGCAAGTTCCTTAACTTCCCTGGGCTTCATCTTCCTCTTTTGTAAAATGAAGGAGTTGGACTCCAGTTCAACCTTTGAGATCCTTTTCATCTCTGAGTCCATATTTTTATGATGTTCATTCAATAATGTATCATTCTCCACCTCTCTAATGAGAAGATTTAAATACCTTTTCTGTGATAGTGTTTCAAAGCAAACAACAAAATGAATATTTTTTTCTTTCAATAACACTGAACAAAGTCTTACTTTCCTCTATCACAGGGACAATAATACTTAGCCCAAAGGTTGTAAAAATCAAATGAGATAATGTATGTAAAGGACTTTGTAGCTTCAAAGTACTATAGAATTGCTTGCTTTTGTTATTATTTCTTGTCTATTAATGATTTCCTGTCATTAAGTACCCCATCCCAGTGTTCTTTCTTTTCAGTGAAATATTCATCAGTGTTCAGCACACCAAGAGTGTTCCTTTGGGAAAAAATATAAGTATACTATTAATAGGGCCTTAATCCACCCCCTAAAAGTGAAAGGGTGATAGGCGTGGGTGTGGACTAAAGGTGTTTTATGCAATCCCACTGGAGAATTACCATTTTAGAAAACAATTTTTATGGGCATGGAGTTTTATTAACTGCTAGTTAGCAGCAATTATATGATAAAGTAAAAATATTTATGTTCTTAAAAACCTCACAAGTGCCATGTGAAGTGTGACAGATTTTAAAGTAATTTTACCTGCAACTTTGGAAAGATTAGTTCTACAGCTAAAAGCATAAAATTGAAATAGGTGATGAGGCTAGAATCAAATCAAACCTGTCTCCCTCCTCCTCATCCTGCTAGAATTTATTGCTACTATATTATCTCTGTAGACATGGCGCTCACAACCAAAATCTTTGCCATTAGAACAGATACTATTTGAGCTTAAGGCAAATCAAGCAACCAACCAATATGCTTTATGCCTTTACCTGAAACTGACACAGAAAGAATTCTGTCTCTTCCTTCTTCTAGGATTCAATGGTCTATTTTCCTGATGGTCAGTAGTGTTTCTCTGTGTATTTTCAAAATAGTCAGGTTAAGACTTTAGTTAAGATAGTCCTGTGAAATGTTGCAGAGTAACCCAGATCTCCCTCTTCTATTCCTGTGGCAATCCAAAAAAGTCATCTGATTAAACAATAACTAGGAAATTCAAAGAGACACATTGATAAATTCCTCCATGCTGCTGACCATGGCAACACCTTAATGGAGAAAGTCTTGGAGTGGAAGATTATAACAGCATCATGGGCAGAAACGTCCCAGGTAAGACAAAAGAACAATGAGCATCCCAGTGGGGAAACATTTAGGAAGATGGAAGACCACAGTAGTGCACCAATCCCGGATAGAAAATTGCCATGCTCTGACCTTGGACACTGAAGCTTGATGATGTCCTAAGTATAAACACACTTAGGGGAAATGGAAGCCAGTGGCAGGAACTCAGGAAAGTGGTATCAGGACCAAATAGAGACCAATTCAAAAGTGTGGCAAAGGGCTAAATCTAGCCCTGGTATAAATTCCTGATATAAATCAGAAATTAAGGCAGGAGACATGAGTAAGTAGAAAAAAAATACTAACTACTCAGAAGAAACATCATTGGTCAAGAGAAGACCAATGTACCAAGAGTAACTTCACAGTAGCTACAAGCAGAGTCTATGAGGAAAAAAATAACTTTGCTACAAAGGCTATAAGAATACGTAGAAGAAATGAAGCAAGAGATAAAAAATGAAATCATAAATAAGAGTTCTAGAGGAAAGAAGCTGAAGAAGAATTAATAGCTTAGAATGGAAAACAAAGTCCTTAGTATCAGATTAGTTAGAATAGACCAAACTGGACTCAATGACCCCAAGAGATAAGAAATGTTAGAACACAATCAAAAGGCAGAAAACATAGAAAAGCTAAGGTATCTACTATTAAAAACAACTTCCCCTGAAAATAAATTAAAGGGAGATAATTTAAGAATCATTGGACTTCCCCAAAAATTGTGATCAAAAAAAGTCTTGGGTACTGTATTTCAAAAAATTGTAAATGAAAACTATTAGAACCAGAGAGCAAAGCAAAACAAGAAGAATCTACTAGTTATGTCCTGAAAGGAACTACAAAATAAAAATTCCCAGAAATATAATGGTTAAAATCCAGAGCTTCCAAGTCAAAGAAAAAAATTCTGCAAGAAGACAGAAAGAAAAAGTTCAGGTACCAGGGAACCACAGTCAGAATCATATAAGACATGGTAGCTATTTATTTCCATAAAGGATAGAAAATTTTGGAATATAATATTTTAAAAGGCAAGAGATAAAGTCATAAACAAGAGTAAATTAGGTTGCAAACTTTAGTACACGGTTAAAGTAGACATGCGTTTTTAATGGAATAGAGGATTTTTTTTAAAGCAATTGGGGTTAAGTAACTTGCTCAAGGTTACACGGCCAGTTATTTCTGGGTGTGGTGCTAAGTATCTGAGCCCGGATTCGATCCCCAGGTCATCCTGACACTGGGGCCAGTGCTCTTACTCGCTGAGCCACCTGGCCGCCCCATAGAGGATTTTTTAAACATTCTGGATATAAAGGTCAAAGCTGGGTAGAAACTTTGAAACACAAATTCAATAGTCATGAGAAACCTAGAAAGGTACATGCATTTGAGCATTTGGAAGAGGCTAAATGATGACAGAGTGCTTATATTTTAATGGGAAAGAAGGGACAAGTGTCCCTTTAGAATTGTAATGCCTTCAAGTATCACAGAGGGAATTAAATATTAAATTAAACATTTAGGAAATGAGGGTAGTTTTGTTCTGTTTTCAAAATCTTTTAGAGAGAAAGGAAGACTTAGCCTTGTTGGATCTCAGATTAGTAGGATGAAATGTTTGTGATTCTGAGACTGGTACAACCCTTAAGTTCATAACCTGGCCCCCTTCTACTTTTCTAGTCATCTCACACTTTGGGCA
This sequence comes from Petaurus breviceps papuanus, assembly GCF_028583685.1. Lineage (NCBI taxonomy): Eukaryota > Metazoa > Chordata > Mammalia > Diprotodontia > Petauridae > Petaurus > Petaurus breviceps. The sequence goes on along the minus strand of NW_027186296.1, from coordinate 14,815,602 downwards.
GCTAGCTGGGGTACCTAGGTAGCACAGTCTATAGAATTCTGGGCCTTGAGTCAAGAAGACGAGTTGAAATCCAGTCTCAAATACTTCCTAGTTGTATGACTTTGGGCAAGTTACTTAATCATTAATTGCCAAAGTTGTGTCATGTGTAAACTGGAGATAATAATAGCACCTTCCCCTCTCCCCTGCCTCCCAAGGCTTGTTGTAAGGATCAAATGAGATAATATTTGTATATGCTTAGCACATAGTAGATTCTATATAAATACTAGCTATTATTATTTCCTGTACTCTGATGCAGTGCCACTGGCCTCTTTACTGTTCCTCCCCTAAAACACTCCATTTCCTGACTTTGGGCATTTTCAGGAATTGGGATTCTTTCTGTCCTTCTCTGTTTCCTGACTTTCCTAGCTTCCTTCAAGTCAGATCTAAAATCCCAACTTCTACAAGAAATCTTTCCTGATTTCCCTTATTGTTAGTACTTTTCCTCTATTGATTATCTTTAATTTTCCTGTACATAACTTGCTCATATCTGTTTGCATATTGTGAGTTCCTTGAGATTGGGGTCTGTCTTTTCCTTTTCTTATTGTCCCCAGAGCTTTGCAGAATGTCTGGAATGTAGTAGGTCCTTAATAAATTTTTTGACTGACTTTCAGTCCTCTTTATGTCTTAATACATCTTGTATAAAACTCAGCTACATAAAGCTATCTTTTCTTTTTTTTTTAATTACATTTTCTTTACTATTGTAAACCTTATCACTAATAAACTCAAATATTTCAATATACATAAAAGAATAAGAACAGGATTATATTAGAAACTGTGAATTTCTGTTAGAAATTAAAAAAATATTTTGTGTGTCTATTACAAGGCAGTAACAAATTGCTCCTAGTTGTATCTAGTTGTGTCTGCTGTACTTCATTTGGTTTTCTTCTATTAAAAACTGTCTTCTTGGGGGTGGCCAGGTAGCACAGCGAGTAAGAGCACTGGCTCCAGTGTCGGGATGACCTGGAGATTGAATCCTGGGCTCAGACACTTAGCACCCACCCAGAAACACCTGGCCGTGTAACCTTGAGCAAGTTATTTAACCCCGATTGCTTAAAAACAAAACAAAACAGTCTTCTTGAATTTTTCATTTCTATCATTACCCATTATCCCCTCCCCTAACAATTCCTTGTAATAAATACGTGCTTTATTTTCACTTCTAAGATTCCCTCTATCTACCCCCATCCCTTTGGTTTCACCTCATTTGTTAACCACTGGGTTGGTCTCTCCTCAATCCCTCCTGGCCGCTCCATGCTGTGGATAACCCTCTTTTTATTTGTAACACCACATCATATACCATAGTTTGTTTACCTGACATATTGCCCTGGCTATCCCTTAGAGTAACATCTGGAGCTTGCCTATATTCATGTCTTTCAAAGAGAGAAAGTGCTTTGATGGCTGGCCAATCAGTGGATAGATAATTGTTTTGAAACTCCCAACGATTAAGGTTAGGAGCCGAGATCCACTGATGTTAAGGACTATGACTATCAATTCATTTCATAGGATCATAAATGGAGAACTGGAAAACACCTTAGAGATCAATATGTCCAACTTCCACTCATTTTCAGATGAGAAAATTGAGGTTCAGAGAGTTTCAGTGCCTTGCCCAAGATCACATAACTAGCAACTGGGGTGAGATTCAAACCTAGATCTTCCTGCCCTCAAGACTGCTGACTTCTATCTACTACACTATTCTGTGCCATTTTATATAGGGCCCCAAATGAACTAGTAGATGACAATAATTTTTGATTGATGTAGTCAAGAAGTGAGTGAAGATAAGTTTTCCCCTTAAATCATAATTTCAACTTTTTATATCTTATGGCCTTGGAAGACTTTTCATTTATTTAAGCTGAATACATACATATATATGTAAGTATAGATATTATCTTGTAAGAAATTAAATTACAAGTAAGATAAAAGACAATTGAAAGATGGATGGTAACTATAATAGCACTGTTGGTATTGTGCCAACAATACCTACAAAGACTAGTACCAATGATGTTATCACATACTTGGACAAATAGAAAAGGTGTTGGACCAGTTATAAATTGTGAATGAGAGCCAGCAGATGGATATATTGAGAGCTACCAATATTGGCTAATTAAAGAATGAAACAAAGTCCTCGAGCACACTAGATGGATATTCTATGAAGTATTTATCAATCAATGAATCAAAATGCATTTACTGAGTGATTGCTATGTACTAGGTACTATGCTAAACTCTGGAGACAGAAAGACAAAACATGAAACAATCCCTTCACTCAAGGAACTCCTTTCTATAATTTATGGAAATAATTCTATACAAGGAAGAAGCATGTAGAGGAGAATGAGGTCATGATCTTTATCCGTGGAAAGAATAGATAAACCAATGAAATAAAAGATGCATGAACATATTAAGCTACTTCTTAATAATAACTCACAGTTATATGGATTTTACATATCATTTTGTTCACAACCACCCCTCATCTAAACATCCCTGTTTCTGTTAAAATCCCTTTTTATCTGTCTCCCAGGTTTAGAATCTTGGTATTTTTCCTTGACTATTCATTGCATCTCATTCTATATGTAGTTAAGTAGTGGTTAAATCTTGCCATTTTACCTCCACAACCTTTTCCCCATCTGATGCCTTCTCTAGACTCACACAGCTACTGTGTTAGTTCAGGTCCTCATTTTCTCTTGCCTGGATTATTATAACAGCCCCTGCCTCAAGTCTCTCCCCAGTTCAGTCCACCTACAAACTATTACCAAAGTGATCCTAAGCACAGATTTAACCATGCTACTCAATAAACTCCAGACCCTCCTTATTGCCACTAGAATTAAATATACATTCATCTGTTTAGCTTTGAAATCCCTTCACCACCTGGCTCTGACCTATTTTTCCAGCTACACTATCCCTCCACCCATACTTTACCATTTAGCCAAAGCAATTTTCTCTTTACTCCTCACACATGACATTCCATCTCCTATCTGGGTCTTTGCAATGGCCATCCCCCATGCCTTGAATGCACCTTGTCCTCACTTCAACTTCACAGAATCGTTCTCTTCCTTCAACATGCATCTTGAGCACTACCTTCTCCACAAACCTCTTCCTGATCCATTCAACTGCTAGTGTCCTCCCTCCTCCTCTCTCTTTTTATTCATTCTCATTATAGTTATTCTGTCTATACATATATGTATACGTGTATATATATACACACACACAAGAAGGACATATATGTACTCCTTGTGTCCCCATTAGAATGTAAGCTCTTTACAAGTGGAGATTATTTCATTCCTTTTATTTGTACCTCCAGTATCTAGCACTGTGCACAATACACAGTTGTTGTTATTTGTCCTTTGTTCTCAAAGAGGACCATGGCATTGGGAAGGTGATGCCATGACTTGCAAGTGAATTGAATTTAAGTGAGGGAGGGCTCTACAAAGTCACCAGTCTCATTCTTTCCTCTGTAGCCATCTGGATCCAGTGGCAAGATATAGATCAGGATAACTGGAAATGACCCTGGGTGCAGTGGGAAACCTTGGTCTTTTTAAGTTAAGGTCTTTCCAGGGTCTTAGTTTGACTAAGGCAATGCCCCTTTAGTGATTAAGGTTAGGTAAGAAATGAAGAAAAGAATGACCTCTTTTACCTAGTCAAAAAAAATTAATCAACTTCAGAGTTTCTAATCAAAACATAAATAATTACAATTTACATTCACTCTGAGCCATCAGGCCCCAAACAATGACCAAGTGAGGCTTGGACTGGGACCTACTTTTGGCCAATCAATGAGAGCCAGAGTGATTTGGTTTTAAGGTATGGTATTTAAGAAAGATATCTAGCCAGTAAACCCCAAGATATCTTGTGAGGTTTCAGCGATCAAAATTAATTTTACTTTGGACAGAGTACCAGCAGGTAAGGGTATGATTCCAGTTGTGGATAGAGGGAAAAGAAAGAGGGAGAGGACAGAATGAGGGAGGGAAGGAAGGAAGGAAGGAAGGAAGGAAGGAAGGGAGGAAGGAAGGAAGGAAGGAAGGAAGGAAGGAAGGAAGGAAGGAAGGAAGGAAGGAAGGAAGGAAGGAAGGAAGGACATGAAGGAATTGTGTTGCCCAATTGGAACTGGCCAGTTGGATCCCCAGTGGGGCAGCTACTACTCCTCACAGATTGTTGTTTGTCCTTTATTCTCAAAGAGGATCATGGCATTAGAAAGGGGATGCCATGACTTGCAAGTGAATTGGATTTAAGTGAGGGAGGGCTGTGCAAAGTTGTCAGTCTCACTCTCTCTTCTGGAGCCATCTGGGTCCAGTTGAAAAATATAGATCAGGATGAATGGAGATGGCCTTGGATGCAGTGAGAGACCTTAGCCTTTTAAGTTAAGTTCTTTCCCAGGTCTCAGTTTGACTAAAGCAATGCCCATTCAGTGATTAAGGCTAGGTAAGAAATGAGACAAAGAATGGCCTTTTTTACCTAGTAAAAAAAACCACACACACAGTAGGCACTTGCTAAATGATTGATTGATTGGTACAACAAACATTCATATTCCTTTTTATACATGAAGAAATGGGGTCCTATAGGGGTTAAGAGATTCTCCCAAAGTCATAAAACTGTAAACATTAGAGCCAGGACTCAAATCCAGGGCTTATAACTTTAAGTCTGGTGATATTTCTACTTCACCCATGCTTCCTTTTGTTATGAATAATTGATGTCCATTTTGTAACACTATGCACTTATAAAAGGGATAATAACATATGTATTATGCATTTTCTGCCCTCATGCATTCTCCTCCCAGCTATTCCTTCCACCTATATTTTGAGAAGACAATTTAAAGAAACATTTTCCCTCTTTCTGCTTTAAAACTGCAACCACAACTGTCAGACAAAGCTCCTCAGGGGATGTCAGGAACATCACTTTCACAGCAAGAGGCAGAGCAATCTAGAATACAGCCTCTATTTTCCTCTCTATATTATATGGGGCTTCCATGGGGGACAATATTTTGCATAAAGAAAAATCAGTTTACTTTTGTCTAGACAAAGGGTTAAGTGGAAGGAATATCAAGGTATATCAAACTGTTTTCTGCTGAATGGGGCAGGGAAAGGTGACGGCCAGTCACTGTTCACTTCTCTTGCACTTTTGCTTCCTTGATATGTCTATGTCTCTAACCACTTTTCTGGGCTGTTTACTTCATTTCCCATTACATCTTCTCCTCTCTGGGGAGGTGGTTGAAAAGTCAACTGTATCCACAACTCCTGCCACATCCTTCTTTCCTACCCAACAATACTTAAATCTCAAAGCTGAAGCTTAGCAAGAAAGGAAGGGTTGTCAAGTGAGCAGAAGCAGTACAATTTATGCCATAATAAGATCATTGGAAAATCCAACTATTTATAAAGACTTAAGAACTTTGATCTATGCAATTAATAGCCATTATTATGGAGTAGCAATGATGATTTTTACTGAAGATTTTTACTTCCATTTACTGAAAGGAAGGCGATGGATTCAAATGTAGAAGGACATGTCCATTTTTGGATGTGTTCAGTGTGGGAATTTGTTTGGTATGACTATTTATATTTTTTACGCAGATTTTCTTTTTCTTTATCCTTTTTCCCCATTGGGAAGAGTAGGTGAAGAAGAAAATAAATGCTTCTTAATTAAGAACAATTAATTAAAACAAAGAAAAGAAAGGAAATCCTAAATATAAATATGACTTTCAGTTGTTTTGCAGAGCATTTTGTAGCTTTTCTTCTGTTGTGTCTCTTGTGAGATCATATATGTGAAAATGTTTTGAAAAGTATAAAGAACTATAACAAATGAAAAGTATTACTCTCACAAACATGCCTGTGAATGTGTGCACACACACACATACAGACACACACTCTGACACTCCCCCATGCAGTCTCTCCATGAAATTCTTTCCTTAGAGCTTTTTTTGCCTTAAGTAGCATTTTTCAGGAAATGGAGGAATTGCTGAAAGGGACAAATGTTATGAGATCTAGAGGCTAATTAACTTTGCCACTAATTGCTGTGTAACTTTGGGGGCATCCTTGTTCTCTGAACTTCTTAGAGCCATTTATTAAAAATTAATGAAGGTTGTCCAGGATAGCATTAGAGTGGTCCAAGCTTATATAATTCTCACTCCCCTTTAGCCTACTGATACCTCCCTCTCCTGATATTTTTAGAGTTAAAATATTCAAGGAAATTATGAAAATAAATACAAAAATGCTTATAACTTCTCTCTAATTTTAACATTTTCAAGAGAAAAATACCTAATTATATATTTTATATGGGTTCAAAGTTGATAGGAATGGATGCTCACATCAATTGGTAGTGCACAAATCCTTTAATGTCTTTATATTTCAATCAATTAATTACCAATCATTCATTCTGGTCCTATGCGGTAGGCACCTGGTAGATACTGGCGACATGAAGACACAAAGAAGCCTCACCTCAAGGAACATATATCCTATTAAGAGACAGCATGAAGCATAAAAGTATATGTACAAAAAAAATACGTGCAAAATATATGCAAAATAAATACAAGATGATTTCAGGGAAGGTGTTATTATCTGAGGAGGGGAATTCTGTCATATAGGAAGAGCCATTTAAGCTGAGCTTGGAAGGAAACCAGAAATTCTAGGAGGTAGAGGTGAGGAGGGGGGTGAATTCAAGGTATGGGAGGCAGCCTATGCAAACAAAGGCATAGATATTGTGGGATAGACGAATAATAACAAGGCAGCTTGGCTGGGTTATAGAGCATATGAAGAGGAATCACGTATAATAAGGCTAGAAAAGAGAGTCAGATTGTGACGCACTATGAAAATATCAAATAGAGGACTTTTAATTTCAGTCCATAGTACTTCTACATGGAATTAAAAACAAGAAACTCATTTTAATTAAGGCTATTTTGGCCCTTTGGGAGACTGGTGATTTTTAACAGTGTGGACACTCCTTTCCACTGATCTGAACCCTAAATGTCTCCTTGGTTTTCTCTCTTGGGTGATTTTTCTTTATCATCCTCCATAAATTCTCCAGGGGAGATAGCCCAGTTCACTGTAAGCTTCTCTCTTCTTTTAATATTTTGTGTATGCCAAAATATCGATGTTATTTAGTAATGTTTGAAAGAAATTTTTTTGAAGTCATACATGTGATTGGTTTACTTATTATTTTATACAATAGCATCTTCAGAGTCATAAATAATAATTCTGAAACTTGGGGTAAATATATTTGAGAGGAATGATGGGAGAGAGATAGACCATGAAGCTGCTGCTGGGGAAGTCAGCATGTGTCCCACTATTGCAGCTGATCCCAGGAACACATGGTATGTGTTCTCAGGCCTACAAGGAAGAAATAGGCAGTGCAGGTAGGCATGGGATAGGGTCCTAGTGCCTAATGCCCAGTGACTGACTGGTGGAGGGTCATGAAGTGCTTAGGAGAAAGTATACTCCCTCTAGAGGTCAGTACCTTGGATCAAAATCCCAGTCATTCTGAATTAGATACAGTTCTGAGCAGCTCTATGACCTGGAGTGGTATTGTAGTCAACCTTCATAGGGGTATTAACTATATATGTTACATGACAATAGATGTAATAAGGACTGATTATACAATCTGACTGAGGTTTTGCAAGTGACCTGTAAAATGCCCTTATTATAGGCAGACAACCATATTTGGACACAATGGGGAGTCTTGCTATTCCCAGGATTATAGCCCCATTCCAAATGCTGTGCTATAAAAGGGTTTCTAAAACCCTTATAACCAAGTCCTGATTTCAAACATAGATCTGTGAAGGTTGGGTGTATTATTTCTACTTATTTTGCTATCATGATACTATTTCTTAGTTCTATTGTGTGGATGCCTGGTTAACCCTAAAATTTTGGCTACATACATCCTTTCCAGATGTCACTGTAACTGAAAATTCTCATCCGTGTTACCAGAATGTCCATAGTGAGTTCATTTCATTTTTAGTCTGGAAAACCCCAGGGAAAGGCGCTAGATCTGGAGCTGTCCGTGGTGTTCTCTACTGTTCTAGGATAGCACTGGATTTTGGGACCAACTTGGACTCCTGGCCCACCCTTTCTCAGAAAACTCAAATGATTTCCTTTGTATTCACAACACTGCACTGAACTGGACCAGGCAGGAAGTGAGGCAAATAGCTTATTGTATCAGACTTTTAATAATGGAGGGCTGGGGAGCTAGTCAACATTCATGAATCTAGGGATATAAACTCAGAAGTTGAAGAAGACTCTATAATTCAGTGTGGGCAAAGTTTCCAAGCTTGATTGGACTGCTGTGCAATGTTGGAGCATCATCAAATCATACATTACACCATTCATGATATATTAAAATAATATACGATTTTCTAAGCTACCACTTTGGTATATTAAATATATCACAACTGATTCAGTTCAATAATAGTTTATTAATTAAATACCTACTACGTACTAGACTGGAGGATAATGATAAAAATGAAAAAGGGGTTACATTCTATGCATGGGGAAATTAATGGAACTTAAGGTCCAAAAGGTTCAAAGTGTGTCTAGGTTATAGCGTAAACACCCAGAGAATATTATTCAGGGGGAAATTAAATTTAAAGAAGAGTGGGCATTTTTCAGTGGGTATTTACATGGACAAATTCCTTTACCTCTTTTTTTGTACCTTTTCCCACCTCTGTGTTTGCTTCCAGAAAGGAAAGGGCCAAGAAAGAGGTGAACTTGTTCCAAAGAGAGATGTTTCTGGCAGGTAGGAAGATTTTATGATAATAAAAACATGTAGCAACCAGCAGTTGCCTCAGCTGAAGAGCAGCTGGCTCTACACGTTTTCTACTAAGCCCCTCATTGGCAATGGTTCCAGTTTCTAGCATGTGGACCCACAACAGGGTTTCCAGCCATTTGATCTTCATGTAGCTAAGCTCTCCCCTGGGGATTCCCAACTCCCAAGTTTGGAAAGTTTGAAAAGCCTCTCATCAGTATCCCATGTCTCATCAACTACTGTAGGTAAAACACATTTCCCCTGTAAGTCCTTCCTCCAATTGGAAGACGAAAATGGGGATTTTATTTATTTCAAAGAGCTTAGGTATACAATAGCACAAGATAAATATAATTCAGAGAAGAAGAGAAAAAACACCCGAAGTCAGTGAATGCTTTAAAAAACAAAAACCAAAGCCCTTACACGTGGAAAATCTTGATTCCATTTAGATACACACATAAAAATCTGAGTCTCCTTTTCTCCATCTTTGTCTGGTTGGAACGAACAGAACTTTGAAGAAAGATGAGCCAGGAGAACAAAACACACAATGACAACAATAATAGAAAGGAAGTCTAGGGGCCGCTAGGTGGTGCAGTGAATAGAGCACCGGCCCTGGAGTCAGGAGGACCTGAGTTGGGATCCAGCCTCAGACACTTACACACACACACACACACACACACACACACACACAAACTAGCCGTGTGACCTCGGGCGAGTTACTTAACCCCAATTGCCCTCCAAAAAGCAAAAAAAAAAAAAAAAAGAAAGAAAGTCTAGTGCAATACAAGACTCATCTCTCCAACAATGGACCCAGTCAGTGGTCATTCTGCTTTTGCTTGAAGTTTTCCATTAAGGAGAACCCTCTACCTTCTACAGCTTTTGGGTAGCTGTAATTGACAGGATCTTTTCCCTTATATCAAGTCTGACTCTCTGAAACTTTTACCCATTGCTCCTAGCTTTACAATCTAGGGTCAAAGAGAACAAGTCTAATCCCTCTACACAGTCTTTCAAATACTTGGTGACAGCTGTCACATTTTCCCATATGCCTTCTCCAAGCTCAACGCTCCCATCCTCACAACACCCTTCAGTTGATCCTCATAAGGTAACCTCCTGGTCATCTTCCTCTGGATTCTTCTCAGGCTATCAATGTCCTTCCTAAAATGTGACGTCCAGAACCGAGTGCAGTATTCTAGGCCTGAACTGAGCAAGGAGTACAATAAACACAAAGAGGCAATAAAAAAGTATGGTTCAAATATAACAGAAAGTATTGGTACCATTGTTGGTACCATATATTGGTTGGTTAATATGGTATAATTGTTGGTACTATATCAGGGTATATATATTTATAAGTAAACTACCAATGTGAAAATTGACAATCTACTACAAAATCAAAATTGTGGGAGGCTTTGTTTAACTGTTTTTGAGGAACATACATTTTCAGAGGGGTTAGCTTGGATATTTATTGAGAAGATTTATTGTAGCCAAGTAAAATGCACCTATAACTTAAAAAGGACACACAAAATAGCAGTCCACATTTATACAATACTTTAAAGTTTACCTCTGAGTTAAGTAGTCCAAGTATAATCATGCCCATTTCACAGATGAGGAGACTTAAGGTGAGGGAATTAAAATGATTTGCCCAAACCCATGCAGCTAGTAAATATCAGCATTTGAACTGAGGTTCGCTGGATCCTTGTCCCATGCTCTTCCCGCTATGCATGGCGCCTCTCTAATGCATGTGGGATCCATTTGAGGAAAGCGTGGATTCCATTTTTATTGCTTCTATGTTGGTAGGATATAGATTTTAATAATAGTCCCAACATAAGTTTCTATGAGGATTTTACAGTATCTGAGATCAATCTTGTTGGTTTATTATTACTTCTTTACATTTTGTTTGATATATTCTTGAGCTCTGATTTTTTTTTCACCTACTCCTAGGCCTGTGACTTAAGAGAATATCTCAAGAAAGAACAAAGATAGAACGTACTTTGTTTCATTTTGTTGGAACTTACTGAATTCAAGAAGTAAAAAAAATTAAAAACACATACATTACAACAATAGAAGTCAAACAATATTATTTAATATTCCTTTAAGAAATCTATTAAAAAGTAGGCTTGATTGGCACTGTAGAAATCATTTGCAAAGTACCGAAGGGGAGCAGAGAGGAGAGAGATAAACTAGATAGACAGACAGACATTTCATTCTGCAAAAAGGCCTTTTTAAAGCTTAGTGTTAGAGAGGTTCAAGTAGTGTGCATAACAATAATTCAAGTCTCCAAACTATTTTTGCTGCTGCTGTTTCCTGGCGGTCTTTGGGTGCTTTTGTGCTTTAAGCTTTTATAGGCTCTAGTGGAACCCCACTTTGGCAGGTGCATTTTAATCATCTTTTCTGAATTTTGAGACTGGGATGGCTCCCCAGGCTTACATATTGGGCTACTCAGAGAAACAAGAACCCAGAACTATACAGTACAATTACTGTGATTTTTGTTTATCATTTTCAAAATGGCAATGACCCACCACTTGATTCTCCCCAAGAGAAGATTGAGTTGGGAGTGGAATATTATTTGGCAGATGAACTACTGTTCCTGGATCATTCATGAACTCTTTGGGGCTGGGTGAAGCCACAGGGTTTGGAGAGGCCAAAGTAGCAGGTTGCAGCCCAGATAACTTGGCAGTGAAGATCCCTGTCCTGCAGCCACAGGGCATGTTCCTGGACTCTGATAATCTTGTCTGGAACACATCTGCTACTGTTTGTAAGAGGAAGCTGGGTGAAAGTATAGATGGTTCATAGCAATCTATCATGACTACTGAGGAAAAAAAATGTTGATATACATGAATGGCTGAAGGACATATAAACATAAGACCATAGATTTTTTTTTTTAAGCAATTGGTTTTAAATAACTTGCTCAAGGTTACACGGCCAGTTATTTCTGGGTGTGGTGCTAAGTATCTGAGCCTGGATTCAATCCCAGGTCATCCCGACTCTGGGGCCGGTGCTCTTACTCACTGTGCTACCTGGCCTCCCCAAGACCATAGATTTTTGAGATGGATGGGGTCTTAAAAGTCATCTAGCCAAACTCCTTTATTTTATAGATGAGAAACTGGGGTCCAAAGATGTTAAAGTTAAAGACTTGCCTCTGATCACACAGGTAGAAAGTTGTAGGGATGGGGTTTGAAACCAGAAACTCTGACTCCAAATTCACCATCATTTTCATTTCTTTTGGAAGTATTGGTTGGCCAGATGAGTTTTTTTCCCCCTCTTGTGACCCCTTTTTGTGTTTTGGCAGCATTAGTTGGTGTTATGTGGCCCGAGGACATGCACAGTGCAAAGTGCTCATGCTTTGTGTTCACAACCAAGGCCGCAGTGAAGTTTCGTGATGCAGCATGGGGCAAGTGCTATCAGAAATATCTCATATTCATGATGTGTTTGTTTTTTAATTAATATTTAGTTGTTGAACTTTCAGAAACCTTTTTCAGCCAAAATTTTTGCAACCCCATATGGCGTCGTGACCCACAATTTAAGTAGTGCTGGGCTAGACCCCTTCCTTAGATGCTTAGGAGAGAAAAGGATGCCTTTCTGTATAAGTCTTATATTTTCTGATCCAACCAGGACACATTTTAAAAGGTTTATTAGGCTATTGTGGAAACAAGAATCCTTTCAGAGTTAGAAGCCCTGAGTTGTCGTTCGGATTCCTTAATTTGCTATCTGTGGGACCTAGGGCAGTTACTTAAAGTCTCTTGGCCCTCAGTTTCTTTTTTTTGTAAAATATGAAGAAAAAACCTTTATATTATCAACATCAGAGGGTTGGTATTTTTATTTTGTTTTTGATGAGGAAAGCACTTTTTAAATAGCAAAACATTTTGTAAATAAAAATAATAGCATGCCTCTGACCAACAGTCAACAGTTTGCTTGTAAATTGTAGTTGGGGTCTAGACTGGGACAGGAGTGTGTTATACACTTTCAGGAATGTGTTTACGACTAGCACTTTATTTTTATCCCATGATACACCATCCCTTTTGGGTTTGTGGGTAGATGTGACAACCAATGTTTAAATCTTAAAAATTCTGTTCAAATGATAATATTTTGTGAGGAAGAGAAGAATGCTACACATGAAGACTTTAGTGTTATAATCATATAAAACTTATAACAGAAATGATCTGACACATTAATGATAGGTATAATAGTTATTCTATACATGACATGGCCACAGATGGGAAAAAAATGGAATTAGCATTATATTTATGTAGTCAAATATATTCTCTCATAAATTTTGATAATTTCCTCTGATTCCATATACAAATGAGTAACAGACACATTGATACTGACACTGATCAAAAGACAGAACACCTGCAGCCAATTCACCAGCCACTTGCATTACCTATCCCTAATACTCTGTCTTTCTCCAAGATCCATAGCACCCTGTGCATGCCCCTCTCCATACAGGATTCCTGTCTCCCATTCTCCTCTCATGTCTCCAAGCAGAAAAATCCTTGAGTAGTACATCTAGAAATAGGGATAGGGAGTAGACCTGTGATTTCATTGGTATAGGGAATTTACAAAAGCAGCAACAACAACAACCAGGGTAGAACTATATATTATATCAGAAGCTTCTTATCTTTCTTGGACTGACATATGACAAATCTCCATACTACAAATTCAAAACTCAACGTGTCCCAGAGCACTCAGCTAACAAATTGTACTAGAATCAGACTATTATGCCAGTCTGCACTGTTTCTCACAGTTATCCCTATGTAACATTGATCCTTAATAAAAAGTAGGGGCAGCTAAGTGATGCATTGAATAGAGAACCAGCCCTGGAGTCAGGAGGACTTGAGTTCAAATCCAAATTCAAACACTTGACACACTAGCTGTGTGACCTTGGGCAAGTCACTTAACCCCAATTGCCTTGCCTTCCTCCCTCCAAAAAAAAGGAGAATTTAAAACAAATCAAATCAATAAACATTTCAAAGCATCTACTAAGTACCAGGTACTGTGCTGTTACCATACCAAATACTTAAATTCTCTAAACTACATGGAGCTAAAAGCTCATAAAATATACCAGTTTAGCAGAAGAATTCAAATCATATGGGAACAGGATTAGGTACGTATCCTTTCTCCGACTAGAGTTTTACTAAAGATGCTTTCATTGAGCCTATAGAAGTTGAGTTTATATTATCTTTTTATTCAACTATATTTTCTTCTTTTGTGTAAATATATAAAGATATTTGTTCAATTGAAAAATAGAACATGTTTATTTGAGCTTAAATAATTGAACCTTGACATGCTTAAAGAAAATTACCCAATTGAATTAACTGTGGAACATGACCAAACTATAAATGGAGGCTGATTTTCTGCACTCTCAGTGATTGCTTTCAAGCAGAGGCAATTTCTTCCCCCTGTCCTTCATAATATATCCCTGACCTTCCATCATATTGGCAAATGAGTTGATGTAACATCAGTTGATGTAGTGTTAGGCAATCCTAATATGACTAGGTATTGAAACCTAAATGATATCTTTTTAAGGTCAGGTCACTTAATACCTTGACTACTGAACAGTCAATCCAGAATAGGTATTGGTAGGTAGAAAGCCCATCGATAAGTGTCCACTCTCTTCACCTAGTGATGGATAACATTGCAGCCTGGTTTAATTCACCTTAATTTGTAATTCAATTGGCTACACATTTTCCCCCAAAGCGTTAATCAATTTTGGGTCAAAGTCGACTGAAGCCTCACCCTGGTTCTCTCCCCAGAGTCCCAAAACACCATTTAATTTGGAAATAAAACTCAACCTTTGCTAAATGTAGGACTATCCTTGGCACATTTTAGTTATGGATTTGTTGGTTTGATGATATACAAATATGCTTAAATGACAACGTACAAGTAAACATTTCTATGTCTGTTGAAGAAACTGATTCAGACAGAGTGCTTAGGATAGCTCTAGGTAAATTACTCTTACTGACAATTTGCCATTGTCTGAGTTTTTATTTTTACCCTGAGATATGAAGATATCAACTTTTCTCTTATGAAATTCTCGGTCCCATGCCACTATTTACATAATTTAATAACTACTAGGCATTTTTCTTAGTCTGTGGTTATGTCTAATGCTGGCCCAAAGCAAAGGAATGAAGTAATAAATGTTGGGATGGGACCAGAACTTTGCTGGTTATACATGAGTTTCCAATAGAAAATACACGAAAGGCAATTGATCAGTAATTTTAAGGACACCTAAAAAGGGCTTATACGTAGCTTATTGATATTCACTAATTACATAGAAACTTCACTTTTACAATGGAATCCAACTCTATTCCTGCTAATTTATGGAAAACTAAAGGATTCAGGTCTAACTGGGGCATGGGGGAAAGGTTAGAAGAAACAATGGTGGCCTGAGTCATGACTAGAGGGAGGTAAGTGGGGTATGGAATTTAGAGCTAATAGTGTTATTGGGTAGTGGGCTTGAAGCCCTCTCCTCCCCCACAGCTACACATCCACTCTTGCCCTATCCCTGCCCAGAGTGACCAGTCCTTCAGTAGCATGGAAATTTTCCCAGGCTTTGTCATCTACCCCTGGATATCACACCCCTGCTTCCCCTCACCCCAAATTGCTTCAGGTGCCAAATTTATTAGTCATGCCCTTGATGAGGTGGTGGTGTTTAATGTGTGCCTGTGGGTGTTGTTTAATATTATCAGACACTTTCAAGCATCAGCAGAATTATAACAGTCTTAGAGCCCATGCCAACCAACTCCCTTAGTAAGTTATGACTGAGGAAGTAACATCAAACCAAATCAAGATTCTCCATCAGGAACATGTTGGACTAGACAATCTCTAAGCTTTCTTCTAATTCTGAGATTCTGTGATACAGAATTCCTATATTCCTGATCAGAGAATGAGTGGGGAGCTAACACTCCCTCAAACCCCTTTCCAATAGTCTCCTCTTCCTTTTTCACAAGTTACATCCTAGGGGACCAATGCCTCTGGTTGCTCGGGGCTAAGTGTCAGTGATATCCTAACCAGCTCTTTCTTCCTGGAAGTGCATAATTTATACTCTGAACCTTTCCTGACCTCCTTGCTATTGATCAAAGCTTACCTATCCAGTTTTCCAATCCCTTGGGGTTTTGATAGATAACAGTTGCCAATCTTTAAAATTTGAGAAACGGGATTATTGAGTAATCATGGTTGTGAATATATTTTGTTGTTTAGTCACGTCCGACTCTTTGTGACTCCCTTTGGGGTTTTCTTGGTAAAGATACTGGAGTGTTTTCCCATTTCCTTCTCCAGTTCATTTTGCAGATGAGGAAACAGAGGCACACAGGGTCAAGTGATTTGGCTACGGTCATGCAGCTAGCAAATGTCAGTTCAGATATGAATTCAGGAAACTTCCTGACTCATGGCCTGGCACTCTATCCACTGTACCACCTAGCACAAATACCTGCAGAAACCAGGATTTGAATCTTGTCTCTGAAATTTACCAGCTGTGCGATCATGGACCAATTACTTAAACTTTTGGAACCTTAGTTTCTTCATCTATAAAATGGGCATAATAATATTTGCTCTACCTGCCCTGAAGGATTGTTAGGAAAGGACTTTGCAAATCTTCAAGTATTATATAAATTAATTATTTCAAGATTGATTCTTCTTATTAAATCCCTTCTCTTTCCTGATAAGAATTTCAATCATTATGACTATGGGGATTATAGTTTTGTGTAAGGAACCCTTTTGGAATCCCACAAGTCATAAGAAATAGGTACTGTAGTTACAGGAATCTTTCCTGGGTAGTCTTTTTTCTTCTTTTTTTTTTTTTTTAGTCACGGCTTTATTTTGACTTATAAGCAACCTCACAGTTCAAGGCAATTTCTATCTTTTGCCTTTAGAAGTGAGGCTAAATCATGGAACAAGTTATTATTATTATTTATTGTTGTTGGTATAGACAGTGCTTGCCTTATTTAAGAAGACCATTCTTTTTATGTAATGTGAATTTGCCCTAGTGTTTTTTGTGAGCTTTTTGTTTATGTAGTTTGGAGATTATAAATATTAGGCATGTAGACATCTATTTAAAATGTTCTTAAGTTTTTAATGGATCAATGTTATCTTCAGGAGATTGTGGATAAAAAGTCTAGTCTGGGATAATGGTTTGGCTCAAGTATAATATATTGATTGTGTTCCTGAGAATATTTTGAGGACTATATTTGTAGCAGAGAGATATATCATCTGTCAGTCTATGAAAGACAGTGAGCTTTTGATAGATAATATTGGCCACTAGGCTATGTTTTGTTAGATACTAAACTTTGACAGCCTGCAGTGATGTGTTACATAGTTTCTTCGTGAATATTCATTCTTGAATAATTTTCATTGATTGCTATGTCTGGGTTAATTATTATCCTTTTTATTGTTATCATTATTGGTACTGCTCCTACTCCTATTACACTATTACAATGACCACTATTACTATTATTGTTACTTGTCTGCTGAAAGTGCCAGTGCAATCCTTATTTTTGGAGACTCCTTCTCTGAATAGGAGACATTTTTGTATTTAATTTGATTTGTTGTAATCCTTGTTGGTTGTATGCTGAGTTAAAAGGTTTAAGGTTTATTTTAAGCACAAATCTTTTGGCCCCACAAGTTTGCATGCTGAAGTTGCAAAACATCTTTTACTTTCTTGGAATGTCTGCCAATTGTTTCTAAAGACTTGTCCTGTGGCCTTTATATGGGTAGTGGTACTTGTTTCATCAGGCAGTAGTCTGGCAGAAGGCCCAAATCACTATAGGCCTTAAAGTTTTTGTTCCTTATTTGGAAGTACCTTGGTGAAGGAGCCTTGGTAGCACACATACTCCCAATACTCACCATTTATCTACTTGGCTCCTATAGTTACCATAACATATATGATAACTCATATCCTTTAATAAATTTCACCAGAATATGTGAGTTTTATGTTGGATTTTTTTTTCCACTTTTAGTGGGTTTGGGGCAGTGCTTGCTACATTAACTATTCATTTGGAGAGCTTTTGCTGCTAAATGTTGGGGAGTGAAGCAGAGAGCCTGATCACCTCAAATAACCCTTAACATTAGTCTCATGAGTCTAGAGCCTTAGCCTATGATTGCAATGGATAAACAGTCACTTTAATGAAATAAGTGAACTATATTCCACCAAGAAAAGCAGATATTTAGAAATTACTTAGTTAAATTGATCAGCTGGCCAGCTCAATTTAATAGTTCAGTCTAAAACATAAACCCTAAGGCACATATTACTTAATTTGTCTAACTACATTGACTAGAGCAACTGGAAAATTTCTATTTCTCTCACCATTTTTGCTTTGTGGACAGAAGTAACAAGGGATGATGTTATGAACTAACTAAAGATGAAGATGTTCTCATTTGATCAGAGGTATAGGACCAATAGGGATGCCAGAGACCATCTAGTTCATCTCCCTTATTCTACAGATGGAGAAACTGAGGCCAAGTGAGGTTAAGGGACTCACCAAGTATGCCAATACTTGCCTTTTCTTTTTTTTTTTTTTTTTTAAGCAATCCGGGTTAAGTAACTTGCTCAAGGTTACACTGTCAGTTCATTCTGGGTGTGGTACTGAGTGTCCGAGCCCAGGATTCGATCTCCAGGTCATCCCAACACTGGAGCCCGTGCTGTTACTCACTGAGCCAGCTGGCCACCCCTAATACTTGCCTTTTCTAATCAAGTGGAACTTTGAACTTAGGAAGCTGGTAAAACAGGATATTATCTCACCTTACAAAAATGTAAGCCTCTGACTTAGGGAATTTTCAAGGTAGAATGAGTACATTGGGTGTTAAATGTCAGGATCTATTGGTAACTTCTGGACTCATCTGCTAGTTGTATGTAAGAATTTGAATAAAAGGAAAAAAATAACAAGGGCTGAGGTCTGATGACATGGTGGCAAAATCCTTGGATTTGGAGTCAAGAAGCATTTTGTCTCAGATGCTTTTTACCTCTGCTCAAATAGCCTCTCGGACACTGATTAGTTTTGTGGCCCTGACCAAGGCATTCAATGTCTCCAAAGCTCAGTTTCTTCATCTGTAAAATGGGACAACAATAGGGTCCACCAGATAGGGTGATTATAAGGACAGATGTTTAATCATTAAATAAATGTGAGATACTATTATTGTTGGAAGCTGTAGGTCCAAAGTCAGGAAAAAGTGTGATTGAGAAGGGGCAGTCAGGTAGCACAGCGAGTAAGAGCACCGGCTCCAGTGTCAGGATGACCTGGGGATCAAATCTGGGCTCAGATACTCAGCACCACACCCAGAAATAACTGGCCATGTAATCTTGAGCAAGTTACTTAACCCCGATTGCTTTAAAAAAAAAAGAGTGATTGAGAAATAAAAGAGAGAAAATCCCAGAGTTGGAAAAGCTAATAGGCTTTTGAAGCTTTATAAAACTTGAATTAAATTCAACAAGCATTTATGAAACATCTTCTGTGGCAAAGCAACCTACCTTAATAGCCAGCATATCATAGGTTACGATCATTATTTTAATAATTTACTCATCAAAAGATTCTGTGAACAGGACTGGGAGATGGGGAGACTGGAGATTTATTTTACAGAAATGTGTTTGAAATTCCCATTCCACAAAATGAGAGAGATCTATAGTTGTGCCCTGTGACCATTCATTGTGGACTGCACTGAATGGTGCTATCTACAGTAGCCTTGCTCAAAACAATCATGTTACTCTTCTCACCATACAATCAGCATATACAATAATATTTCAAGGAATGCAAAAATCTCATGAAGGGCCTTTTTATGAAATAACCAGCTGCAAAATGGAGGAATAACTATCCTGACTATGTTTGGGAAACAGTTCTAATCGCTCAGAGTATTCAGAAACTACACAGGGAACTCATTTAGAACAACCCTGAATATACCATGAAAAACCAGCCCTAAGCTAATTCTTCTGATAGTACTCTTGGCTAGCTCTCGGGAGAGCTAACACTATGCAGCTGTAAAAACACAACAAAAACACCCTTGAAATAAGTTAGGTGCATACATGAAGAGCACAGCTGGCTTACTCCCCTGGATCATCCGCTGATGTGTTTCTGTTTTTGGATGAGATTTTGCAAAGGGGAAAAGACCATGCCTATCCCAGCAGAAAAGCCAGAATTACACTGGGCCTCCCTCCATGGCCATTTCTCCCCTGACTTTGGCATCTCTAGACAGTTCTCCATAGGAGTCACTGTTGGGAGCATCCCAACATGGCCAAAGTGAAGGACAGGTGGGGCATTGATCTGCTCACTCATAACAGGTAACCTGGGTGATTCTTGGAAGGAAGACTCCTTCCTAGGATCCTAGAATCATTCCAGGAGGGATGCATTGGTTCTGAATTTTCTGCATAGTAGTTTGGCTTGATACTGCCTCTCTGGGCATGCTTTCAGAGCATAGTACAGGCAAAGGATCTCTTTCAATAATAGAGTTATTTTGCATGGGGAAGGAGCGTGATATGATAAATTTGGAGCCAGAAATTGCTTCCTAGATGTTGTGTCCTGGTTACAGAAATATTGTATTTTAGAGATGTAATGAACCCCAGAAGTCATTATAGTCAATCCAACACGCAATGGAATCCTTACTGTAGCATACTCAGCAAGGGGTCATCCAGCCTCCCCATCTGAGAACCTTAAATGAGGGGCAGCCTCCTGAGACAATCCATTGCACTTTTGGACAGAGCTCATCATTAGAAGATTTTCCTGACATCAAGCCTAAATTCACTTCTTTCCCACTGTCACCCAATGCTTCTAGTTTTGTCCTCTGGGATCAAACAGAATAATAAGACTAATTCTTTCACATGACAGACCTTAAAACCCCCTCAGTTTTTCTTTTATTCTAGCTAAAAGTCCTCAGTTTCTTCCACCTCTCTCTTCATGTAACACAGAATCGAAGATCTTTGTTATTATGCTATGTGGTGCAGTGGATCAAGCACTGGGACTGGAGTCAGTTCAAATCCATCCTTAGCCACTAGCTGTGTGACTCTGGGCAAGTTACTTAATCCTGTTTGCCTCAGTTTTCCCATTTGTAATATGAGCTGGAGAAGGAAATGGCAAACCACTCCAGTATCTCTGCCAAGAGAATCCCAGATGGGGTCATGAAGACTTGGACACAACAGAACAACAGTAACGAAATCCTGTTTGCTCTCTTCTGGAAACTTCAATTTATAAATACTTATACACTGGCACCTAGAGCTGAACATAATTCTCCAAATATGGTCCAGCCAGAACACACTGCCTTGTTCCTAGAAATTATACCTCCTTAAATACATCCTGATATTGCATTGACTTTTTTTGTCTGACATATCAAACTACTGACATACTGAGCTTGTAGTCAATTATGACCCTCACATTTTCTTCAGATAAATTTTGCTCTAACCATGTCACTCCATTTTATACCTGGGAAATTGAATCTAATTGAACTCAAATGTATGATGTTTCAATTCTCCTTATTAACTGGGATCTTCTTCAGTTTAGTCCAATGATTTTTAGGAAGTCTTTTTTTGGATCCCATGTTTTAGCTATTCCCTTTAGCTTTGTATTATCTGCACATCTTACAGGCATGACATCTAAACCATTGATAAAAATATTTCACAGCTAGCCTAACAAATGAGATAATGCATTTTGCAAATAGTAGGTATTTAATGCACATTTCTTGAATTTATCTGAATAATGTATAAAAAATACCTTGTTTCTGCTGCTGTTTGTCAGTGTTTTCAGTCATATCTGACTCTTTGTGGCCCCTTTTTGGGATTTTCTTGGCAAAGACACTGGAGTGGTTTGCCATTTCCTTTTCCAGCTCCTTTGAAAGATGAGGAAACTGAGGCAAACAGGTTTAAGTGACTTACTCAGGGTCACACAGCTAATGTCGAGGTTACATTTGAACTCATGTCTCCCTGACTCTAGGCCCTTTGATCTGTCCATTATGCACCTAGCTGCCCTCCTTGTATTTACAAAGTATTATTAAAATGTTACAAGGGTGAGGAAATGGTGTTTTTATCCAGGGCTCCAAATTATAAAGAGGTTGCTGATAGTATTTTCAGTCCTTTAGCCACATAGAAACAACTGAATTTAGTACTTAGTTAAGAAGGATAATTATTTAAAATTTACTAAATGGTAGTTTCATCACCTTTCCCCAGTTTTTCTTAGTCTTGGGTCTTTCCCTGTTTTCTACTTCCCCCTCCCAGATTTCCTAGATCTGTCCCTTCCCCCTCCTCCCAAACGCCAACTGAACTGAGGGTGTTTCTTATGCTGCATGCAAAAATTGCCAGTTATGGCTCCAGCAATTATTATCAGTTTCCTCATCTGTGAAATGAGGAGGTTGGACTGGCTGGTCTCTAAGGTCTCTTCCAGCTCCAGCAGTTATGAATCTATTATTATAATAGATGATGTGTTGGAATAAATGGAGCCTCTTTTGATCACTCCCCTCTTGGAACCTCCCTAGGGTCAGTAGCTTATAGAGCTATAGGTGCCTAATAAATGCTGGTTTTATCAATAGCTTAATTACTTCTTTTGTTTGTCCTCTCCCATCTCCACCCTTTAGAATCCTGAAGAGGGCTGGGCAATAAATACTTGGTTGACTGACCTGCTTTTCTGTCCCAGTAATGCAGGATCCATCTTTGCTTTAAAAGTTTTCTTTGACAAACGAGAAGGAAAAAGGCAACTGAAAATGGGGTTACAAAGTTTCCCCTAAAATGTGTTAGGACCCACAGGAGTGCCCTTCAACTGTTCTTTTTGTGAAGGGGGGAAAGGACAAGAGAGATTCAGGACACATACAAATCTCAGCTACCTATGAGTGGATTTCTGAAATTATGGATTATTCATTACAAGTCCCATTTTAAGTTCTTATTAAGAGTTAGCACCTAATCTAAACTAATTAAGTCTTCACAGTATGGCTTCATTATGTTTTTTGAAGTGTTATGAATTCTCAGAACACTGGATATATCCATATGCAAATATAAGTATAAAAACACATTTCAGAGCCAAATACAAATGGTTTTTTTGGGGATCATTCATATAATAATCTCTTCACTTTTATAACCCTTTCTATTTCTCGAGAAGTAGCTTGGTATAAAGAATAGAGAACATGACAATTATAGTTCCATCTCTGACCTATACTGGAAGTGTGACTTTTGGCAAAGCCCCTTAACCTCTCAATGTTCTAGGTAACCCAGTTAGAACTGCCCAAGGGCTTTTGGGACATCCTATATCTCAGAGAAGGTGTACACCTGCATTGATAGAAGGAGTTTCTTTACCTGATGAATTTCTTAAAGGAATGAAATGCAGGTTAACTGCTTCTATTTATAGTCCCAGTGTCTGTCAAGGTCAAAACTCCCTTCCCTGACCACTTCTTCCCTTTCTGGATCTTATCCCCTTACTGGAAGGTAAGCTCACTAAGGGGAAAGACTGCTTTCTTATTATTTTTATGTCTCCACTGCCTAGGACAATTACTTTCATATGGACGGTGCTTGTTGGATGACATTGGACCTGCTTAAAATCATAGTGCTAGTTAATGACAAAAAGTAACCAGAACTTGTGATATCAGTCATATTAGGCCTCAGGTGCCCTGTCCAGAAACTGTGGGGCACTGAGAGACTGATTAACTCCTTATAGTCACAAAAATAGATTAATGTGAGAAGTACAAATAAAAAATGTATGTTGGACCATCTTGACTCTAAAATCTGCCCTCAATCTATTAGTCCATACTGTCTCAACTATGTTAATTACACACACACACACACACACACACACACACACACGCACAATACATTTATACTATGTACTTTTATTTTTTTTGTATTATCTTTTCTTTTATGGCACATATTACTTTCCCCAGTTGAATGTAAGATCCTTGAGGGCCAAGACTATTTTTGCTACTGTTTTTGTATCTCTTGAACCTAGCATGGTACTTGACACATAACTGATAAATTAATGTTGAATGAATGAATCAGTAAATGAATGAATAATAAGATCTTCAGAAAATAGTAAAAAAAAATGCAGCCAAATCCTCTTTGAAGAAGAAATTCACTGTGTGCTAATTGTCACTTAGCTATCTAGTAGGTATCTGTTAAGCCCTGTTATGATATTATTAGAAGTTTCCATGGTAGTAAAAGGTGGTGACAAGAATATCACAATACAAAGGAAAGTTTGAAATGATGAGTCTTGTGTTCTAAATCATCTTGCTGTATCATGTAATTAATCAAGGCAGGAATTTTTCCTTTCTGCAGTATGTTTTCCAACACTTTGTCTAGGAAAGGGGTACTTAGCAGTTTTCCTGAAGCTTTAGCCACAGTTTTATGGTTTTCACTGAGGGTTTTGCCTGAATTTCAGCCTTCATGTTCTTTCCTTTAATTTTATCCCTAGGGTCCTAGCTAGGTCTTTAGAACTAGATCTTCTTGTACCAGGGAAATAACTTCTTTTCTTCATGAGTGTTTACATAAGGGGCCTAGTGTAGTTATGAAAAGAACATTGGGAGGGAACTGGGGCAGGGAGTAAGGAGGATGAGGAGAGAAGAAAAAAAACATTGAAATCGGACTTAAGGAACTAAGCATGAGTCCTGGCTCTCTCATTTACTAGCTGTGTGAATCAGTTTTGAGACTCAGTGTCCTCATATGTAAAATTGACTAATAATACATAATAATATCTGTACCTTGTAGTGTTGTTGTGGGGAATTTGCTTTGTAAACCTTACAGCGTCTTATAAATGTGTTATAATTCTCTGCATAATTCTAAGGGGTTATTATAATATCCCTTCCCTAATTTTCAAATAGCCAAGCTCCACATTCTTAATTTTTGCTAATAGTTTCCAATTCATCAGAGTTCTGACTTCAAAGAATAATTTTATGTAGTTTTTATGATGACTTGAAAAGTTTGGAAAGGATTTTTATGAATCTTATATGAAGCTCAATTACAAAGAGCCTTATTTATTAGAACATTAAATTAAAACTTGGCTGACATAAGCTATTAATTATTGTTTTAAACAACCAATTTCTCCTGCAGTGTTTTGATGACTTTAAATTTAGGTCATGTCCACAACTACACAAATCAGTAGACCAGTTAGGCTTTGTAGACTCTTCTAGGAGTGATGTTACTTTGACCTACTAAGACATTTTAGGCAGGCTGAAGTTGTCTTTTTTAATCGTAATTGATAATTACAAGGAAAGATCGTTTTCGCAAAGGACTGGCTTTCCTTGGGCTAGGTCATGAGATGGGTGAAATTAGTCTGTGTTTCCCACAGCCTCCCATTTCTCATTTTTGACCCCCTCAGTGACAACCTTTCTCTCACCCCCAGATGCCCAGTACTGAATATCAGCATTTTAGCAAAATCTCTTAGATCTTTCATTTGTGCCTTAAAGGAAATAACTTTTAGCAACTTAAAGTACTTCCCCCTTCTAGAACTATATGAATTTTCACAAGGACCAAGACTTAAAATTTAGTCACTTTAGAGTGGTGGAAAAATTTCAGGTACTGGTAAATGGGAGTCAGGGAAAATTTATCATGTGTGGTGATTGGAGGGGGGGGGGAAGGAGGAACCATTGACTTCCTTACCTTAAATTCAAGTATGTATAAGGTAAAACCCTGGTTTCTGGGGTAATGGTCCCGCCCATCTTTCCAATCTTTCTATACATGGAACTCTCCACACGTATTGTGGTCTGGTCATACTGGCCTTCTTGTTCTTCATACATGATGTTCAATTTTCCATCTCTGTGTTTTCCCTCTAACTTCTCTCTGCCTCTTAAAATCCCAAACTACTCTCTGCAGCGGGGATTTCTCAGTTCTGTCAGCTGCTTGTGCCTTTACTGCTAAGGTTACTTTCCATTTATTCTGTATGCACTCTTATATGTACCTATTTATATACATGCTTTCTCCATTACCATGTAAGAATCTTGAAAGCAGAGATTATTTTTGCTTTTTTCTTCCTCTATTCAAAGCATTTAAATGGGGTCTGGTATACATACATTAAGCACTTAATAAATGTTTACTGAATGACTGATAGATTAATGCCTTTTTAAAGCATTTTATTGATAAGCTTTGTTTTTACATTAAAAAAATCATTTCTAGATTACCCCACTTCCTGCAAACTTTTTTATTTTTATTATTTTAAATTTTTTAATTAATTTATTTTTAGTTCTCAACATTCATTTCCACAAGATTTTGAGTTACAAATTTTCTCCCCATCTTTCTCCTGCCCCACCTCAAAAATAGCAAGCCCACTGAAGACCCCTTCCCCTATCAATTCTCCCCTATGTCCTCTCCCATCACTCCCTAACTTTCTAGTAGGGCAAGGCAGACCTCTATATCCCAGGGCCTGTACATCTTATTTCCTAGTTGCATGTAAAAAACAATTTTTTTAAACATTTGTTTTTAAAACTTTGAGTTCCAGATTTTTTCTCTTCCTCCCTCCTCACCCGCCCCCACTGGGAAGACAAGCAATGCAATATAGCTTGAACATGTGCAGTTACCCAAATCATTTCCATAGTTGTTATATTGTGAAAGACCAACTATATTCTCCATCCTATGCCACCCCCATTTTCTTCTTTGACCCCATCCCTTTTAAAAAATGTTTGATTCTAACTACCATCTCCCCCAAACTGCCCTCCCTTTTATCATCCCCCCTTCTATCCCCAACCCCCCTATTTTCCTGTAGGGTAAGATACCCAATTGAGTGTGTATGTTATGCACTCCTTAAGCCAAATTCAATGAGAATAAAATTGTTCCATTCCCTTTCACCTTCCTGTTCTTCCCCTCCATTGTAACAGTTTTCTCTTGCCTCTTTTATATGAGATAATTTACCCTAATCTATCTTTCTCCTTCTCCCAATAAATTCCTCTCTCACCTCTTAATTTTATTTTTTAGATATCATCCCTTCATATTCAACTCATCCTGTGCCCTCTGTCTATGTATGCATGAACAGACATATGCCCACACTCACATACATATTTATATACACATACACCCTCCTATTCATATATATATATATATATATATATATGTATACACACACATATTCCCTTCAACTATCCTCATACTGAGGACAGTCTTAGGAGTTACAATTATCGTTTTTCCATGTAGGAACATAAGTAGTTCAACTTTATGAAGTTCCTTATGATTTCTTTTTCCTGTTTACCTTCTCATTCTTCTCTTGCTTCTTCTATTCAGCTCTGGCTTTTTCATCAAGAATGCTTGAAAATCCTCTATTTCATTAAATGACCATATTTTCTTCTGTAGCATTATACTCAGTTTTGCTGGGTAGAAGATTCTTGGTTTTAGTCCTACCTCCTTTGCCCTCCACAATATCATATTCCAAGTACTTCGATCCCTTAACGTAGGAGCTGATAGATCTCATGTTATCCTGATTGTGTTTCCACAATATTAAAATTGTTTCTTTCTGACTGCTTGCAGTATTTCTCCTTGACCTGGGAACTGTGGAATTTAGTTGTAATATTCCTAGGATCTTTTTCAAGAGGTGATCAGTGAATTCTTTCAATTTCTATTTTGCCTTCTGGTTCTAGAATATTAGGATAATTTTGCTTGATAATTTCTTGAAAGATTGTATCTAGGCTCTTTTTTTGATCATGGCTTTCAGGTAGGCCAACAATTTTTAAGTTATCTCTCCTGGATCTATTTTCCAGGTCAGTGGTTTTTCCAATGAGATATTTCACATTGCCTTCTATTTTTTCATTTATTTGGATCTGTTTTATAGTATCTTGATTTCTCATAAAGTCATTAGCTTTCAGTTGTTTCAATCTTATTTTGAAAGAGTTATTCTCTTCAGTGAGTTTTTGAAATTCCTTTTCTATCTGGCAAATTTGGCTTTTTAAGGCACTCTTCTCCTCACTGGCTTTTTGAGCCCCTTTTGCCATTTGAGTTAATCTATTTTTTCCCCATTTTGCAAATGCTTTATTAACTTCTGATTCACATCATTAATTTCTATCAGATTTTGAGTTGCAAATTTTCTCCCCGTTTTTCCCCTACCCACCACCCCAAAATAGCAATCCCACAGGATATCCCCTCCTCCAATCTGCTCTCTCCCATACCCCCTTAGACTTTTCCAGCAGGCCATGGTAGATCTCTATGCCCCAGTGCCCACATATCTTATTTCCCAATTACATGTAAAATGGTATTAATAATAATAACAATTATATATACATATATATACATATATATGTATATATATATGTATAATTTTAAACATTTGATTGTAAAACTTTGAATTTCAGATTCATTTCCTTCCTCCCTTGTCACCCTCCCTTACTGGGAAGATAAGCAATTCAGTATAGGCTGTATATGTGTAGCTAATGCAAAACATTAACATGGTAGATATATTATAGTAAAATACATAGTAGATATATCATAGTAAAAGACTGACTATATTTCCCTCCCTCCGATGCCACCACCCACTTGTTCTATTCTCTTCTTTGATCCTGTCCCTTTTCAAAAGTGAGTGCTTGCAACTTCCTTCCCCCCCAGCCTACCTTCCCTTCCATCATTCTCCCTCTCATCCCCTTCCCCCCTACTCTCCTGTAGGGTGAGACACCCTATTTAGTGTGTATGTCATTCCCTCCCCAAGTCAAATTCAATGAGAATAAGTTTGACCCATTCCCTTTTGCCTTCCTATTCTTCCCCTCCATTGTAACCATTTTCCCTTGCCTCTTCTATATGAGATAGTTTACCCCATTCTGTCTCTCCCCATTTCCTCTCATTATATTCCTCTCTCACCTCTTAATTTCACCTTTTAAGTATCATCCCTTCCTATTAAATTGGTCCTGTGCTCTCTATCTATGTATACCTGTAAGCGTATATACACACATTCACATATGTTTTCATATACCATATACACTCTGATATATATATATGTATATATATATATATATATATATATATATTTATATTCCCTTCAACTATTTTCATATTGAGAAAAGTTTCATCGGTTACAATTATTGTTTTTCCATGTAGGAATGTTAATAGTTCAACTTTGATAAGTTCCTTATGGTTTCTTTTCCCTGCTTACCTTCTGAAGCTTCTCTTGCTTCTTGTATCTGAATGTCACATTTTGTATACAACTCTGGTTTTTTTCATTAAGAATGCTTGAAAGTCCTCTATTCCACTGAATGACCATATTTTCCCCTGAAACATGATACTCAGTTTTGCTGGGTAGGTGATTCTTGGTTTTAATCCCAGCTCCTCTGCCCTCTGGAATATCATATTCCAGGCCCTTCCATCCCTCAGGGTATAAGCTACCAGATCCTGTGTTATCCTGATTGTATTTCCACAATATTCAAATTTTTTTCTTTCTGACTGCTCGTTATATTTTCTTCTTGATCTGGGAATTCTGGAACCTGGCTATAATATCTCTAGGAGTTTTCATTTTGGGATCTTTTTCAGGAGGTGATTGGTGGATTCTTTCAACCTCTATTTTGTCTTCTGGTTCTAAAACATCAGGGAAATTTTCCTTCAGAATTTCTTGGAGAATGATTTCTAGGTTCTTCCTTTGATCATTGCTTTCAGGTAGTCCAATAATTTTTAAAATATCTCTCCTGAATCTATTTTCCAGGTCAGTGGTTTTCCCATGAGATATTTCACATTGCCTTCTATTCTTTCATTTGTTTGGATCTGTTTAATAGCATCTTGATTTTTCAAAAAGTCACTAGCTTCCCTTTGCTCCATTCTAAATCTGAGGGAATGATTCTCCTCATTGAGCTTTTGAGATTCTTTTTCCATCTGGCAAATTCAGCTTTTTAAGGCATTCTTCTCCTCATTGCCTTTTTGAGCCTCTTTTGCCATTTGAGTTAGTCTATTTTTTAGGGTGTCATTTTACTCTGTCAGGCTGTTGACTCTCATTTTGTAATTTTCTTTCATCATTCTCATTTCTCTTCCCAATTTTTCCTCCACTTCTCTTATCTGCTTCTTAAGGTCCTCTATGGCCTGTAACCAGATTGTATTTTCCTTTGAAGCTTTTGGTGCAGGAGTTCTGACTTCACTGTCTTCCTCCTGTTCCAACCTTTGCTTCTTTTTGTCTCCAAAATAGGAGTCTAGTGCTGGATTCTTCTGTTTGCTTTGCTTCCTTTGCCTGGTCATGTTGCCCCTCAGTCACTTGACCCCTGGGGTTTTTGCCACAGTAGGACTCTGCTACCAGACAGGGGAGATTTCATCCCAAACATTGGGGTTTTCTCTGCTGCTGGAGGTACTAGTTGGGTGCCCTCTCTAAAGCCTGCACATGCTCTGGCAAGCTGGTCACACACTGCAGGACCCACCCTAGACCGCAATCCATACCCAGGCAGGTTTAAGCAAGAGTGATTACCCCTCAGACTGGTCACTTGGTCCCCCTACAGTATGTAGGCCAGGAGCTGAAGCTGTAATGTGGTTCAGGCTGAGCCAAGGTTTCTTATTGGCTTCTCGCCCTGGGGGCAAAAGCTGACACTCTCCCAACTACTGGTCCCAAAGTCCACACTGCACTGACCTCTCACTTTGTCCTTCGCATCTATGTGTGGATAAATATGGAAACGGCCACAAACAGTGATCTGGAGTCCCTCTGGCCAGCGGCTGATCAGGCCCTCCAGCTCATGTGGGCCTGGGCTCAGCTCCCAGAGCGCTGAGCTGAGTGATTCCTGCTGGCCTGCCGGGCTGTCCTCAGAGGGAGGTTAGCTTCTCTGTGTCATTTTGTGGGTTCTGTAGCTCCAAAGTTTGTTCAGAGTCCCCTTTTACATGGATTGGGGAAGGTGGAAACCAGAGCTGCGCAGAGGTCCTGTTTCTATCCCGCCATCTTGACTCCGTCCCCCTGAGTTAATTTATTTTTAAGGTGTTATTTTCTTCAGTGTATTTTTTCGTCTCCTTTAGCAGGCTGTTGACTTGCTTTTCATGATTTTTTTTGCAGCATTCTCATTTCTCTTGCCAATTTTTCCTCCACTTCTCTTACTTGATTTTCAAAATCCTTCTTGAGCTCCTCCATGGCCTATAACCAGTTCATATTTTTCTTGGAGACTTATGATGCAGAAGTTCTGACTTTGCTGTCTTCTTCCTGCTATATGTCTTGATCTTTTTTGTCCCCCTAAAAGAATCTATGGTTTGATTATATTTCCTGGGCTTGCTCATCTTCCCAGTCAATTACTTGACTTTTGAGCACTTTGCCACAGTAGAACTCTGCTTCCAGAATGGAGAAATTTGTACCAAATCGCTGGGGTTTTTGCAGCTTCTGGAGCTATTAGTTGGGAACCCTCTCTATAGACACCACGGTCTCTAGCTCATTGTTTACACACCCCAGGACTACCACCCAAGACTGTGATCCAGATCCAAGCAAGTTAAAGCAAGAGTGATTACCCTCTGAATGGTAACTTGGTTCCCCTACAATGTGTAAGCCAGGAGCTCCTGAGACAGCCAGGCAATGGTGGTTGCACAACCGCTGAGTCTCCACTGCTTCTTGCCCTGGGGGCAGGGACTGGACCACACTCTTGGTCCCTCTGTTCCCACAAAGTTCTACACTGACATTTTACTTTCTTATTGGCATTTATGGGTTGATAATTCTGGAAACTGCCACAGCTGCTGGTGATTCTCTCTCCTGAAGTCTGCTCTGGGCCCACTGCTGGTCAGGGCCAGCCTGGGGCCACAAACCATGGGGCTCACATGGGGCTGTGCTCCGCTCCCAGATTGGTGTGATAGATCCTTCCTGTCAGCCTGCTGAGCTTCTTTCAGCAGGAGCTTTGTTTCTCTTTGTCTCTTTTTGGTCTCTGTAGCTCTAAAGTTTGTTTAGAGTCATTTTTTTTACCATGTATTGGAAGTGATTGGAGGGGAGCCTGCACCAAGTTTGTGCTTCTACTCCATCTTGTCTCTGCCCCCCCAATAACATTTTTCATAACAAAAAACACAATTAAACAAAACTGACAATATAGTGACAATATCTGAAAGTTCATCCTGCCACAAACTCTCTATTTTTTAATTGTTAGAAATCTATTTTCTCTGCATCCCAATCCAATGGAAAAAAACAAAAAAGTAAAACAAATTCTTTTTAATAGTCATGTGAAAAATAATATACTCATTACCATGTGGAATAAACATATGCTATTTTAAAATGTCACTGTGTTATAAGTATTATAAATAATATAAATGTAAAATATAAATATGTTGGATAAATAGCAAATAAATATGATAAACAAAATACATAATATATTATTTCATATGTAAAATATATGTCTCATTCTGCACCTTGAATCAAGTACTTCTCTCAGGAGATGGAAAGCAAATTTCATCACTAGACTTTGGAATCATTTATGGTCATTATATTGATTAGAGTTCTTACAGCTTTCAAAGTTTGTCTTTAGAGTATTGTTACTGCATACATAATTCTCTCGGTTCTGCTTATTTCATTATTCAGTTTATGAAAGCCTTCTAAATTGTTTATTTATAAAATTGATATTAGAATATACATCCTTCTTTTGGTTCTGTTTCCTTTGTTCTGAATCAGTTCACATAAGTCTTTCCATGTCTCTTTGAAATCATCTATTTCCTAATTTCTTACAGCAGAATAGCATGTCATCTTATTCATATATCATAATTTGTTTAGCTGTTCATTAGGTGATGGGCATCACATCAGTGGCTAGGGTTTTTTTTTGGTCACAGAAAGAACTGTGTGAGTATATATATACA
The DNA here is from genome assembly GCF_028583685.1 of Petaurus breviceps papuanus. Lineage (NCBI taxonomy): Eukaryota > Metazoa > Chordata > Mammalia > Diprotodontia > Petauridae > Petaurus > Petaurus breviceps. The sequence continues at coordinate 14,783,219 of NW_027186296.1, read as the reverse complement.
CACATATATATGTATGTATACGTATATATGTGTGTGTGTATGTGTATATATATACTAACACATCAATTACCCTATTTTCCCAGAGCGCCTCTAATAATATCATTTTCATTTTTAGTAATCTTTTTAAACAAGATGGGTATAAGGTGGGATTTTAGTATTGCTTTAATTTGCATTTTTCTAATAAGTAATGATTCATAGCATTTTTTAATGTTGCTATAGACATCTTGAGTTTCTTCCATTGAGAATTGACTGTTCATGTTCATAGATCATTTATCATTTAGGCAATCGGTATTCTTAAAAGTTTGAATCAGTTCCTTATACTCTTGTATTAGAGACCTTTATCAGAGAAATGTGGCAAAGATTTTTGCTAGTTCTTTTCCTTTTAATTTTAGATTTATTGGTGCAAAACATTTTTAATTTTATATAATCAAAATTATCTATTTTATCTAAGGTGATGCTCTGTATTCCTTGCTTAGTTATGAACTTTTCTTCCCATAGATCTGATAGGTAAGTTTTTCCTCTTTTCTTTAATTTCTTTTATAATTAGATCATGTATCTATTTGCAGTTTATCTGGGTATAAGAGATGAGGTGTTGGTCTAAATCTGTTTTTTTTCTCTACTACCATCCAATTTCCCCAGAAGTATTTACTCAGTAGTATGTCCTTATCTTAGTAACTGTAGTTTTGGTTTGTTGAATACTAGTCTTCCATTTTGCATACCTAAGTAGTTTCAATGATTGATCTTTATTTTTTTAACGAATACCAAATTGTTTTAGGAATTACCGCTTTGTAGAATTGTTTGAGATCTGGCATTGCTAGACTTCCTTTCTTCCCACTTTTTTCCTTGAGAATGATTTTTGTCCCCATATGAATTTTTTTTATTACTTTTCTTTGTTTTTTTTTTTTGCCTTTTTTTTGGAGGGCAATTGGGGTTAATTGACTTGCCTAAGGTCACACTGCTAGTAAGTGTTAAGTGTCTGAGGTTGGATTTGAACTTATGTCCTCCTGACTTCAGGGCCGGTGCTCTGTTCACTGCACCACTTAGCTTCCCCCTGTTATTACTTTTCTAATTCTATAAAGTTATCATTTAATAGTCTGATTGGCATAATATTGAAGAAGTAAATTCAGTTAGTATTTTAATTTTTAATTATATTGACTCTTTTTGCCCATGAACAAATAAAATTTTCCAATTATCTAGGTCTGTCATTGTTTCTAAAAACAGTGGTTTATTGTATTGATATAGTTCATATGTATACCTTGGTAGGTATTCTCCCAAATATTTTATACATTTGGTAGCTATTTGAAATGGAATTTCCCTATCTCTTCCTGCTAGGTTTTATTGGCAGTATATAAAATTGTTGATGATTTATATGAATTTATTTTATACCCATCAAGTCTGCTAAGATTACTGTTTCAATTATTTTTTTAGTTTAGAGTTCCTTAAGTATACTATGATATTATATACAAAAATTTTGATAATTTTCTTCCTCTTTAGCTATCCTTATTCCCTCAATTTCTTTTTCATCTTATTGCTATAGATAGCATTTCTATTACTTTAAATAGAAGTGGTTACAATGTGTTTCAATGTGTCACCCTAGATTTTATTGAAAAGGATTCAAATTTTGTTACATACAGTGGTAGCTCTTGGTTTTAGATAAATACTATTTATCATATTAAGGAGAAGTTCATTTATTTATATGTTTTCTAGTTTTTTTCTTTAATAGAAATGAGCATTATTATTCTGCCAAAAGCCTTTTCTATATCTAATGATATAATCATATGATTTTTATTTATTTTGTTATTAATATGATTGTTTGTAGTTTTCCTAATAGTAACCTAATCCTGCATTCTAGATATAATCAACCTGATGATAGTGCATTATCTTGTGTATATGGTGTTTTAACCTCTTTGCTAATGTGTCATTTAATTTTTGCATTAATATTAAGTAGGAGTATTTTCCTATAGTTTTCTGTTTTGACTTTCCATGGTTTATGTATAAAGATAGAATTTGTGTTATATAACAAATTTAGTAAGATATGTTCTTTTGCTACTTTTGAAAATGGCTGATATAATAATCAAATTAATAATTCTTTGAACATTTGATAGAATTCATTTGTAAATTAATGTGGTTCTAGAGGTTCTTCCTCCCCACCTTTGGAAGTTCAATTATTTCTTTTTGAATTTCTTCCTCTGAAATTGGGTTGCCTAAATTCTCTACTTCTTGTTTTGTTAACTTGGGTTTATATGTTTGTAAATATTAGTTTATTTCATTTATTGTTTTTATTGGAATAAAGTTGGACAAAATAGTTTCTAATAAAATTTTTATTTCCTTTTTCATTTATTGTGATTTTTTTCATTTTTGATATTTGCAATTTGGTTTTCCTCTTCTTTTTAATCAAATTAGCTAATGGCTTATCTTTTTATTGTTTTATTCTTTAAAAAATCCTATTATTATCTATTAATTCAATGACTTTCTTGGTTATTATTTATTTCAATTTTTAAAAATCTCTCCTTTGTTTTTTAGGATTTCTATTTTGGGATTTAGGGTTTTTAAATTTGTCATTATCAAGCATTTTTATTTGATTCAGAATCCATTAATATTTTTTTCTCATTTCATTACTTAAAGTGTTTAGAGAGATATATTCTCTCCCCACCAAGGCATGCTTTGGCTGCATATCCCAAGTTTGGGTATTTTGTGTCATTATTATCATTATCTTTGTTTATTTTTTATCATCATTATCTATTGTTGCTATCATTTGTTCTTTGGCTCAACAGTTTTTTTTTCCTTTTGGAGGGCAATTGGGGTTAAGTAATTTGCCCAAGGTTACACAGCTAGTTTTTTTTTGTGTGTGTGTGTGTGGGTGTTAAGTGTCTGAGGCTGGAACAGAACTCAGGTCCTCCTGACTCTGGGACAGGCGCTTTACTCACTGTGCCCCCTAGCCACCCCCTGGCTCAACAGTTCTTTAAGACTAACTCATTTAGTTTTTAGTTGATTTATTTTTTATTTTTTTGCTTTTTTGGAGGGGGAAGGTAGGGCAGTTAGGGTTAAGTGACTTGCCCAAGGTCACACAGCTAGTTTTTGTGTTAAGTGTCTGAGGTCACATTTGAACTCAGGTCCTCCTGACTCCAGGGCTGGTGCTCTCTATGCACTGCACCACCTAGCCACCTCTCCAGTGGATTTTTAATACTTTTGTAGTAGTCTTTAGAAAAATATGAATCTTCAGTGAGAGGACTTTTAGACACTCCTGATGGAAATAAATAAGGCCAAGAAGAAAATATGAAATACAAATATGGGAGTCAAGAGAAATATAAAAAGGCAAATGGAAGTGAACATGAAAAGAGACTTTATCAGGATGTTTACATTAGATGGGGGAGTGGGTAGGAATGATATTAAAAGGGTTATTTCAGAATTCTGATGTTACAAGGGGTTACAGAATCAGTCAGCTGAGATGGAATAATGTCTGCAGGATGGGGATTAGATTTTTAATTTCATTGATATAAAGAATGCCATGATGAGGAATGCAGGTCAGCACCTTCCAGGTTTAACCCATAACCTTGAGGCCACATGTGGTCCTCTAAGGTCCTCAGTTGTGGCCCTTTGACAAAATCCAAATTTCACAGAACAAATTCCCTTAATAAAAGGAATTATTCTGTGAAGTTTGGATTCAGTCTAAGGTCCTCATTTGAGGACCTAGAGGGCCACATGTGGCCTCAGGATATAGGTTCCCCACTATGCTTAAAGCTGTTAAGTTGCTAAGGTCTTCCTGGTTCAGAGACTGGCTCTATAGCTCTCAGAATGCCCATTGTAGGAAGTTAATTCTTCTTGCAAAGAAAACCTGGGGACTATTCTCCAGAGGAGACTGAATTGTCTATAAAGAAAAAATCTATTTCATTTTAATGCACCTCAAATCAAGAAACATTTTATTAAATACTTATTTCATATAAGACTCTGCACTAGGCACTGGGAATATAAAGATGAAAACAAGGACCCCCACACTCCAGTTCTCCTGGGGTGATACAGTATGTGCACAGCTAGGTAAGTACAAGATAATTTGAGCACAGAGAGAGAACAATAACAACAAGTGAGATCTAGAAAGATTTACCTTAAAAGATGCTTCCTGAGCTAAACCTTGAGGTAGCCTAGGGAGTCATCAGGTGGATAAGAAGTGGGAGTGCATTTTATGCATGAGGCAGCCTGTGCAAAGGAATTCAGGCAAGATGTGGAATGTTGAACAAAATGCTTTTTCACTGTCAGTCCCCCATGCCTGGAATGCATTCTCTTCTTAAAGTCTACCTCAAAGAGTACCTCTCCTATTCTAAAATGCAGCTTAGACACCACCTTCTGCATGATAACTTTTATGACCCCCTCCCCCATCCCCAGACATTGCTAATGCCATCCCTTCCACTCTTTTGTTTATATGTAGGAGAGCTTCCAAAGAAGCCTGGGTTATTCTTCATGCTCTTGCTCTGGAAGGAGACACGAATCCTAATTGGTAGAGAGAATACTAAGTACCAATGTGTTGTTGAGTTCCTGTGTAAGTTGGTGCCATGGCTTCTTTGGGGATAAACACATGGTTCTTGACACCATTTTGGAGAGATATGTGGGAAGGCTTTGGTCATTGCAAAGCTGTAGGGGAGGGGACACTGACTCATTGTTATGTCCCTGATTTCCACATTGTCTCCTTAGAGGCTTTGGAGAGAAACTTTCTCATGGGTGAAGTTTGGCCCTTTCTCTTGGTCGAGCTGAGATATCTTGTCTTGCTCCCATTTAAAGAGCTCCTTCACTCTTGTGCATTTTCTACCATATATTCTAAATTATGGAATTTCTCTGACTTTTGTTTGTTTGCTTGGATAAATGGGATCACTCACTATTTGCTATTTGTGATGGTCTTTTGTGTAATTAGTGTTTGGTAGAAATGGGACCAAATGATGCGTATAAGTTTTAAGTTAGCCCTCTCCCTGAAGAATTAAGGAAAACGATTTTCTTGTGACTTCCCTCCCACAATAATATTTGAGTGGGTTAGAAAGGTATAAATTTAGCCTGATATGCTTCTTGGATACTGGAAAAAAAGGAGGAATAAGTGCTCTATCATGGCCCTTCTTTTACTCCTCAAGACAAAAGTCAATATCCCTTGGAGAAAGGTGGGACAGATGGCAGAGAAATCTATTCCTGTTGCTAATGGCCCACCTCTATACATTTAAATGGCCCACGTTGACATATATATCTTACATGGGCAAACATATTTTACACATATTTATAATTATTCATTTTATATTTGTGCTATATCTATTTATAAATGTAATTGTTTTCTCTTCCTGTAAAATGTAAGCTCCTGACAAGCATGGATTATTTCAGTCTTTATACTTGCATCCTCAATATCTAGCACAGTACCTATATGTGAAGTGATGAAATATGAAATAAACCTGGAATGGTAAGTTGAAGCCTGGTTGAGGAGATCTTTAAATTCCAGATTGAGCAGTGTTTGTATTTTATCCTAGAGCAAAAGGGAGCCACTGAAGATTTTAACCTATCCAAATCTTACTCATTTTTCAAGGTTCAAGACCTGTCTTTTCTTGACCTGAAAACTTCTAGATTACTCTAGCCCATAATGATCTCACAATTCCTTGTAGAGTCTGGCCATGGCCATTGCCCACATTATTCTTGGTCTTATATTGCTTTGTATAATTTAATTTTGTTTCCCCAAACTATGTTATAAGCTCCTCGAAGGCAGGAATGATATATTACCTGTTTTTGTTTTGAACAATTCCTTAGCAGCTAACAAACACACAGTAGGTGTTCAAGGCTCAGTGACTATTGACAACTACTTATTAATAACCACCAACTAACTAGTACCAAGCTAGTTTTGATCTTCAGCTCCTCCCATAGTCTTGCTCACTTTTTTGCCCCAGGGAGTTCTTTGGTCATTGATAATCTCGAATTTAAAGCAACTGGCCTAAAATAATTCTGACAGATCTAGTCAGATCTGATTTGGAATAGATTATTATGTTTCTGTCTTCTGCCTACATTTTCTTTCTCCCATATACAACACATAATGAATATTTATCCTTGCAAAGATAGCTAGAGGCCAATAATGAGATACATTTTCCTTGTAAAGACACGGACATCATTACTTATTTCTAGCCACCTAACAATTTTCCCAAATTGCCCTTCAGGGATGAAAATTCATATGGTTTAAGCCTGGAAGCAAATGAGAATGTGAAAACCATGACTATTTGCAGGGTCATGGGTAAGTAGAACACTGAACAGGATCATTATATACTAGTAAATTTGATCAGTTCAGCTTGCCAAGGGAAAGTCAGTCAACTGAAATTCCATATGTGTTTACACACACACACACACACACATATATAACTGGGGCAGGTAGGTGGCACAGTGGATAGAATGTATAGAGTGCTAGGCCTGGAGTCAGGAAGATTCATCTTCATGAGTTCAAATATGGCCTCGTACTGGCTGTGCGACTGCGGACAAGTCACTTAATCCTATTTGCCTCAGTTTCCTCATGTGTAAAATGGGCTGGAGAAAACAATGGTAAACTATTCTATTATCTTTGCCAAGAAAACCCCAAATGGGGTCATGAAGAGTTGGAAAAGACTGAAACGACTGAACAACAACAACAACAAATGTATAAATATGTATATATGTGTGTGGGTATTAAATACATATTATATAGAATTAAATAATACATATATGCACAGATGCATGTGTATTATAAATACATGCATACATGCATATATTCACTTTTTAATAACAATTTCTGCTTTCCCTTTCCCTGCTTCCCCCAGCACCTCCTCTCCCGCACCCCCTGTTGCCAGAACCTCATTTCTACTTCTCATTTTTACTGCTTATGTTATAAACAGAAGGATACAGTGAGTATTTGAGAGGTCAGGTAATTCAAGGATTATTCCTTAATTTTTCTTCATATTGCTCACTAGAATTTTTCAGGCAAAAGTGATGCTGTGGGGGTGGCCAGGTAGCACAGTGAGTAAGAGCACCGGCCCCAGAGTTGGGATGACCTGGGATCGAATCTGGGCTCAGACACTTAGCACCCACCCAGAAACACCTGGCCATGTAACTTTGAGCAAGTTACTTAACCCCAATTGCTTAGGGGTGGCCAGAAATAACTGGCCGTGTAATCTTGAGCAAGTTACTTAACCCCAATTGCTTAAAAAAAAAAAAAGTGATGCTGTATTTTTTTTTTTTAATTTGGATAATCATTGCAATAAGTCAGCAAATATTTACAGGTCCCTAAGAGGCAGAAACAACAATTTTTGTACTTAGGACAAATTGCACCAAATTTTGGAAGTAAGGGGAGTGGGGACAGAAGACTTGAGTGCTTCTTTAATTTGCTGTCAAGGAGGCCACAGGGCTTAGGAGGAGCTCTTCTGTGGGGTAGAGTTGTTTAGGTGAGGAAGCCTTGCCCCAGGAAATCAATAGGCTGCTGCTGAAGAGGTTATCAAGGAAGAAGCACAAGGCAGAAGCCATTGGGCCTGGATTAGAGAGGAATAAATTTAGGAGAGGATCCTGGAAGGGGAAATCTCCTGTTTTATGCCTTTATAACTAGGTGCTAAGCTCAGTTGTTTCTATACTCTTGAAAATGGCTAGTCCTGTCAACACACTCTAATTTTTAATGTCCGGGGGCAAAACTCCATTAGCTATATCTGATTTAGGGCTCTGAGTATGTATAAAGTGTCCACTATGTGCACAGCCTCAATTTTCCACTTACCTTTGCTACTGTAGTCTTTTTCCTCATTAAATTTTCTTTTAAAAATGTTATTGACAACTTTTATTTTTGCATTACCTCCATTCCCCAATATAGTCTTCTTTTCTCCCCTAATTATAAAACCATCCTTTTTAACAACTAAGACAAAAGAAAAAGAAAAAAACCCCAAAACTAACCAACTAACTGACTAACCAAAGAAAAGTAATCAGCACATTTACTAGTTCTGACAATCTGTGCAAGGTTTCACACATATAGTCTGCCCCTCTGCAAAGAAAGGATAGTCAGTGGTTCATTTCCCTCTTTTTTTCTGTAGCCAGGTTTGTTTATAATGATTACACAGTACTGAGTTTCATTTGTTTTCTTCTTTCTACTTACATTATTGTACTCATGTTTACTGTTCTCCTGTTTCTGCTGCACTTTACTCTGTATCAGTTTACATAGGTCTTTTCAGGCTTCTCAGTAGTCTTCATATCCATTTTTTCTTATGGTTCAATAATATTCCATTTCATCAATGTGCCACAGTTTATTCACCCGTTCACTAATTAATGGTGAACTGTTTTGTTTCCACTTCTTTGTTACCACAAAAGTGCTGCTGCAAATGTAGACACATATGTGTGTTTATATATATATGTATGTACACACATATATATTTTATATATAAATGATTTATATTATTAGGTTATAATATTTTATTTATTTACAAATCATATGTGTGTGTGTATATATATATATATATATATATATATATATATATCTAAAACCTTTATATAAGGGACCTTTATGGCTTTGATCACCTTATGGTTTATGCCTACCAGTGAGATATCTGAGTCAAAGAATATAGATATTTTAACTATTTTTTCAAGGATCATTGCTTTCCATATTGATTAGTAGAACCTTTTTTCAATCACTAATAAATGATGACATTTTCTCTATGCCAACATTAAAAGTGTATGTTGTTGCAATATTCAACAAGAATTTCATGTTACAAGTTAAACTTCACAAGAAGGCTTTTCTTTCCTTATCAATAAATATTAAAACACACACACAAACACACACACACACGCACCTCTTTTTCAGTGATTTTATTTCTCTGGGTCTCAGTTTCCTGATATGTAGGATAAGCCTCTCTAAAGTTCTTTTTACTTATCTGCTACTCTCTTGATCTCTCTTTATTTTTTAATAGCAGACAAACAAATAGTAAGCAGGGAGGTAATACAAGCAAGGGGTGATTGCTTAAAGTACTATTATCCTTTAGCTCTGACATTAGAATCAGGAAGCTTCTGGAGAAGGTTCAAAATTATAAAGCCATTTTAAACAAGTGACCTAAATGTTTATATTGTGTCACACAGAACTCAAATCTGGGAATATGGAAAGTTACATAATCAAGGAATTTGGCAGGGAGGGGAAGGAATGCCCTAGAAATGGTCTTTCTTGTCTTCTCTCCCCCTTATTTCTGATTTCCATAAAGGGATCGCCCCATCAGGTTTGCTTTGAATTAGAACTATTTTGGGGTACCTGCTATGTTTCTGCAATGTGTTTTGAAAGACAAAAATAGATAAAAGATAAAGATACATGGCCATTTAGTGCGCTTTGCTATATGCTACAGAAATAAATACACAAGAGCAGAGAAACAGAAAACGAAATAATCTTTATCTCCTATTTAATTCACTAAAGCTTTAGGTGAGATTTATAAGACTGGTCTTTTTTGACTTTAGGCACCATAGCAAGTAACAGAATAAAACCTAATAAAAAAACTTTTAAATTAAAAAAAGAAACAAAGATATACCTGATGAATTAAACAACTTTTCATGCTTCCCCAAGAAGACAGATCCAACACAACAGTATAGTTAGGCATATGCCTCAAAGATTGCCTTAAAGATACACAAACTCATATGATCTTTAATCTTTTATCAGAACCCCTGTTCAATTTCTACTGTCATTTACTTGATTGAGACCATGTGGTATCTTGAGAGCATGTACTTTTTTGTCAGTTCTCTTCTGTTTGTTATCAACACACCTACACTCAAGGTCATCCATTTCAGCACACTGATTTGTCTGCCATTAAGCTTCCCACTATGTCCCATCAAGGAAAATATGGGAGCAGAGGGAGGAGAAATTCATTTCCCATCTATGGCCCTGACGATTCATTACATCTTCCTCCCACAGCTCAAAGGGAGAAATGAATTTAAGCTTTTTATTTGTCAATAGTGATCCAAGTAGTCATTATAATCTAGGGCTGAAGGGTATAGTCATCTATAGATTTATGTATCTGGTAAAGGAGGCTGACCTGACTTTCTCTCAGGGATAGAATTGTTTCATAGGTCTGTAAAGCACTCAGTTCTCAGTTCTATCATGTTTATATTTTTGTTTAGGCTAAGCAGAATGAGTGACCAATGATTTCTTCTTTCTTGCATCTCTGTTTGTGAAAAATGAGTTAAAACTATACCTTCCATAAAAATTATATTGAACATAATTTAATCTTTTCTGGATTATATTAATTAGGATCATCTGGTACACTTTTAGACTACCACACCTTCGAAATTATCCATATGTCTTCAGCATACTATTCTATATTCTATACAGAGCACTCTGTTGGGTGCTGAGGACAATAGAAAATTTGAATAACTCATTGTCCCTGTCCCCATGAAACTTTCAGGTTAGTAGGGGTAGAAGAAATAAATACAGATAACTATAATACACAGTGAGTCATGAGACATGACTAATTAAACAAAGTGTTTTGTGAGGTTTAAGGGGAAACGTCATTACTATTGGCAGCAGTTGGGTAAGGTTTCATAGAGGAAGTGACTGGTGTTTGAATTAGGCCTTAAACGACTAGATAGAAACTTAACACCCAAAGAGGAGAGAGTATATAATATGTGGAGGAGAATAATAGGAAGTAAAGCTTCCTAAAGTAATGCTAAAAAAGTAGGATGTTCCCAAATTGTGGAGATCCTTGAATGTCAAGTAAAGAATGTTGAACTTGGTAGGTAATAGTGAGCTATTCATCATTAGTTACAATCACAGAATCAGCATTTCAGAGTGGGAGAGGACCTTTATTTAATCCAACCAACAACTGATAAACAATTACCTTCATAGCATAGCAGGCAAGATTTAGCTTGAAAACATCCAATGAGGTAGAAGCTGTTAACTCCCAAGGCAGTTTGTTTCATTTTTGGATAATTCTAATTATGAGAAAACTTTCCCCTTATATAAAGTTTAAATCTTCCCTTGTTAGAGCTTTCTATTCATTGCTCCTAGTTCTGTCTTTTGGAACCAAAAAGAACAAATGTAATCCTTCTTCTAAATGACAGATCTTCACATACTTGTACATAATTATTTTGTTCCCTTCCCTCCTCCTTGCCTAATCTCCTACACTCTAAACAACTCAGTTCCTTCAAGTGATCTCTATTTGACATAAACTTGGGGCCCTTCGCCATTCTCCCCACCCTGGCCACTTTCCAGGTCCTCAATCTCATTCCCAAATTGTGAAAATGATACAGAATAGTCCAGATGGAATTTGACCAGGGCAGAACATAGCAAATGAAAACCCAGTTGTTGTGAGTTGTGTCACATCATACTGTCAGCTCACATTGAGCTAATGCACTAAAACCCCCAGATTTTTTCAGATGAATTGCTACCTTTCCATCTTACATTTGTGAAATTGAGTTTTTGGATCAAAGTATAAGATATGCTTGTTAATTTTTGACTTGTTACTTTTGGTCCAGTGTTCTAGCCTGTTTTGATATTTTTGAATTCGAACTATCCCTAGTGTCCAAGTAAAATGTTGAATTTCTGGTCAATGGCACAATTCCTTTTGATATTTAGGAAAAGTTGGTTTATTCCAATTTTCTCTGTAAAGGAATAATTGTAACTCATTTATATAGTATGGCATGATGACAAATACTCTGCATAATAATCTCCTTTGATCTTTATGAAAATTCAAGTATTATTAACTTTACTTAATAGATGAAGATACTGACTCTCAGAGAGATTAAACAACTTGTTTAAGGTCATACAGTTTGTATGTGACAAAGCCAGAATGTAGATCTGAGTCCAGTACTCTGTATTTAGCAAATACGCAACTACAGACTAGAAAAATATGATGTAATATCAAAAGTAGATGCTTAGAAATAAAGAGAGAATGACATTTTCTTCAGCTTAAGACTTTGAGAGTCTGTATGGAATTTGTTATTCCTTAGGTTTTATGTATTTCTAAAGAAGAAGTATCCTTATTGAATAGAATACAGAATATTGTTTGTTAAAAATAATAATATTATACCTTTTGGGTAATAATCAATAATCTAAAATCAGAGATGTATGACTCCAATTTATATTTGTGTTTTAATGTCTTTACAGATATTGGCCCATCTGTAAATTGGCATTTTAATGAATAACTCTATTAAAACATAGTGAGCTAAAAACAACAATGGATTTAGCATAATTTAAATATATAATTTGCTGTTAATTTAACATGTATATTTTTTTGTTTTGCTTTGCTTTGTTTTTGCCTGGAAACATCCTTCTCTCTGACCTTGGACATGTCTTGCCTGCTGATTTGGAGATGGACTGATTCTGGTATACAAGTCATAATACTTAACTGTATATACTTAACTTTTCTGATTATCACAAGTATTTTAAAATTATTATTATTTTTTAATTTGGAATTGGGAGTAGAAGGGCAGAAAATGGTTAGCCAAAGCTATGTAGGAAGCCACATTGTGGATGAGTTAAAGGTTTGGAGCAGTCTTTACTTCTAGTCAGGTGACATCCCCCAAACCTCAGATTAGTCTGTTGGCTGGCTTCTGTTATACCCTGAGTGGTTGTCCGTCCAACTCAGCCAAACTTTTCCCTAGTCATATCTTCTACTTCTAAAGAAAAGGTCCTCTTCCCCACTGTTCAATGTAGTCATCCCCACAAGGGTATTCCTGATGCATCATCTATTTGAGGTCTGAGTCACAAGCTGACACCTTTCAGATATCCAAGGATAGGAAGCCAGGTTTATAATGATTACAGGAATCTGGTTGGGGAGGACAATGCAATTTTCTAGTTAAATCAGAAACACTTTAAATATGAAATTTTTAAAAATAATGAAAATATCACATTTTCACTACTATTCTCAAGAACATATGAACTAAAAGGCAAGATAGGGCAGGCTGAGCAATGGAAACAGGCTCTTTTTTTTTGATTATAGCTCTCAAGCAAGAGACGACTTTTGTCTAGGATTTTTTTGTGTGTTAGGATGGGGACTGTTCTCTAGGATGAAGAGATACTCTAATGTAGCCGTTACCAAGGGCAATTGTGCCAAAGGAGGAATGCAGTGTAATTTTGAATGGTACAGCTTAGGTATAGGCCTTGGTTAAATTGTGAAGTAGGGAAGGTTGGTTTTGGTTCCTCCCTACTTCCCTACCAGTACCCCTTTCCTATCTAGGTGCTGCCTCTTCCACTAACTCAGATATCCCACAACCCCCAGGTTTTGTCCTTTTTTTTTTTTTTTTGCTCTTCAATAGGTTGTCATCTATTTTCTGATAAGGTTTTGATTGATAATTAATATTTCAAGTAATGACCCCTCTCCAATATCTGAATATTGAAAAGGATTTCATGGAAACCTAAAAGAATGATGCCACAATGGTGGAAAATATTTAATACATACATCAATATGTATATGCCACATACACATGCATGTATAGCTCATAAACATATATGTATATATATAGGCTAGGGACTGGACTCATGATTTTATTAAACTATACCCCCACACAATACAGTATATGCGTGGATAAGGCATAGTGAAAAACATGGTCTCAAGTCTCATCTTTGACTCATACTAGGTATGTGGCCCTATGCAAATCACTTCATCTCTCAGGGTCATAGGTAACTCTCTGCGACTATAAGAAGAAGAGAAAGTGCTGAATTGAACTTATGGAAGGAATTTCCTTATTTGGGGAATTCCTTATGCCAATAAAATCATAGGCCTAGTCCTTATCCCATATGCACACATATATTTCACATATACAAACCGTATATATGTGTGTACACATATTTTTATATATAATATGATATATAAAAACTAATATAATTATATGAAATAATGTCATATAATTTTTGGGATTTTTTTTGGAAGGCAATTGGGGTCAAGTGTCTGAGGCTGGATTTGAATTCAGGTCCTCCTGACTGCAGGGCCAGTGCTCTAGCCACCTATTATATACTAATTATTATATAACATATCATTAATATAATAAATTATATGCAATCATGTTATTAATAATGCCAGCATTTTCAATAAAAGGTTAGTGGCACTCTTGATTGCCAAAGGCAATCATGGCAGTGGGTTTGTGGCTTATATGCCCCTGGAAAAGGGGTGTTCCTGAGGGTGGCAATCAACTCTGATTGGTTAAAAATTCATGAGGGTAGACTTTACAAAGAGAAGTGAGGTCACTCCAATGACAGCCTGAGAGCTACATCATGTCACTCTTGGACAGAGAGACCATTATTCCCTACACCCAGATGACCCCCAGACTTGGGCAATCTAGACAAACAATCTATATCCCCCCACCCAAGTCTGAGCTAGTTGGGTAGACTAGCAATACCCAGAATGAGTAGAATGTTAGCCTTGTCCTTGAGATACTGGACAAGGAAATAGGACAGGTGGAAAAAAAGCTGGGCCCTCCTCAATTTTAATAATTGGCTATTAATATAAGAGAGAAATAATAATTTATCTCAATATATAACACACACATAATACACATAGAACAAAGCATCTGTTCTGAGAGGGAGTTTGTATATGAACACTTAACATGAAACCACTTAAGGCTGCCAATCCTGTCTAATAAAAATAGGTAATAATAACAATGAAAGTAACAATAGCTGGCATCTATATCATGCTTTAAGGTTTGCAAAACACTTTACAAATAATATCTCATTTTTATCCTTAAAACAACCCCAGGAGGTAGATGCTGGTGTCATCCCTATTTTAGAGATAAGGAAACTGAGGCAAACAGAAGTTAAGTGAATAGCCCAGATGCACACAGCCAGTAAGTGTTTGAGGCTGTATTTGAACCCAGGTTTTCCTGACTCAGGTCCAGTGTCAAGAGACTTTTGGTGGCATTGTCGATAGAATGCTAGCCTTGGAGTCAGGAAGGCTTGAGTTCAAATTAACCTCAGACAGGTACTAGCTGTGTGACCCTGGGCAAGTTACTTAACTTCTGTCTGCCCTCAGTTTCCTCAACTATAAAACAAAGATACTCCTAGGTAGCTACCTCCCAGAGGTGTTGTGATTCCCAAATGAAAATTTGCAAAAAACACTCAGCACAGTGTCTGGAATATAGTAGACTCTATATTAATGTGTATTCCTTTCTCCCTTTCCCATCTTCTATGTACAGGCAGATGTGCAATAAAATTTACTAGTGGGGCAGAGGGGGAAAG
>NW_027186296.1:14698477-14768046 GCF_028583685.1 Petaurus breviceps papuanus | reverse complement strand
ACAGGCAGATGTGCAATAAAATTTACTAGTGGGGCAGAGGGGGAAAGAAGCTATAGAAATGTATATAACTATACACAAAAAGATATGGCATTACATCAAAACACATGTAATAACTGAAAAATGCAATTTAAACTAGTATCTTCCAAGTGCTTGGCTCCTTCCTAATACATGGTCATTTGGGTCAAATACTATGTTACTTAGATTGGCTCCCAATATGTGGTCATGTAATGAAAGGCCAAATCGAACAAATTTGTGCATAGGTCAGAGGTGAGGTTAGGGAAAGAATTTTCAGTCTGATTAGAGTTCTTCTGTCAACTTCAAATCCCAACCATAATGTTGCATGGATCTATTGCCCATATAATTTGAAAGGGTCTATTTGCCACAGATGCTTCAATGACATGTACTTTTCTCAACCAAGACCTAACCTGGTCAGGACACTTTTCACACACGTACCCACAGTACATGCATATCCTTGACTGGCTCCTGTTTCCATTTAGATCTTGTTTGGGTTGTGCAGAAGCAGGCTGGATATCCTGTTTCGGTTCAGATAGCGCTACTTCTAATTTTCTGGTGACTGCCTTATATCTATCTTGCATAAGGGCAGGCTATTAAAACCTGGATTTGTATTCTGGGAAATGGGACCTTCAAAACAACATCGCTTTTTACTTGGTGACCTTTAGAAATGCTCTACATCCTTCCCAGGACATGCAAAATCCATTCCAGTTCCTTTTAAATGTCTTCCAGAATGCTCTTCCTAATGCTGTCAACAAAGCATACAACTATTTTCAAACTTAATTATAACTATAGTTTCAGCCTGGGGGGAGGGGGCAAAATTTATAATGAGGTATGTTTTGTGTAATAATAGTTTTACTAATGTCATTATTTAGGGGGTAGTTAGCTAATTATGAATCATTTAATTTTGATGTTTCTAATTAAAGTATTTGGTAGTCAGGATGAAGCAGGGGAATACATTTACTTGAGTCCCTGTGGATTGTTCACAAGTTAGATGTGTTATCAGAAGGTGTTTGTTCCAATAAGGAAGAGAAGAAACTTTTTAAAAGAAATAGATCTTTTCTAAATTGGACACGATCGGGATTCTTTTGCTCCTTTACCTCAGTGGTGCCTGACAGCCCCAACTAGTTCCTCCCCCTTCAAACCTCCCCAACTCGTGGTGTGATTTACCACATGGGACATGGGATCATTACCAAACCAGCAGATTTCAAGTCTGAAGGCAATGGGAAGAAGTCCAATCCAATGCGGAAATGTGTTCTACTTCTTTCACTCATGTATCATATAACGCTCAAACTAAGTGAAAAAGTTTTGCAAAGTTTCAGATTTATTTATTCTTTACCTTATAAAGATAGTAGAGATAAACTTTAACACTTGTCCATCACCCTGGAGTAATGGGCTACTAGGCTTAGGGGACTGAGATTTTCAGAATATTACTTCAAAATTTTCACTTTCCTTTGCAGTTTAGACACAAGTTTTCACGACCTTGATTTAGAAACAGACTCTGAGGTGGCAGGTTCCATTCTGTGCTAGAAATAACATTCCAAAGAACAAACATTAGGCCTAGAAGACTACTGTTCTGCTTAGAAATCGATTAGCTTTTACAAATTAGCAAAAAGGGTCACCTGTTCACAAAAGAAAGTTACAAGTGAAGGAAAATATGTGTTGCAAAACTGGTTTGGGATGAAATCCCAACAATTAGAACAACTTCTTAGAGCAACATTTCTTTATAGAAAAGAAGTTATTATGTGAAGTGCTTAGGTTGTCATTCATTTCAAATCACGATAGATATATTACTTAGTACTTTGCTAAGTAATTGGCATAGGGAAATTTAAGAAAAAAATGAAACAGTTCTTTCCTACACTTACATTGAATAGGATGTATGGGTAAAGGGTGGGGATAAGACATGTACAGAGTATTGATTGTTCTCCTTCATTCCTGAAGGAGACCAAAACGACATCACTATGTTGGGGTCAAGGTACCGTGTGTCTGACTGTGGCTGATCAAACCAAGAACTCAGGACACTCTACAACAAGCTGGGCACAAATAGTCCACATGAACATTTGAAGTGGAGATGGGTCTAAATTTGTGCAACTCATTTTTCATTTGAATTACTGCAGTTCTACTTTGCTCACAGAACACAGTGCCCTCTTTAATGAGGGTATGCCATGTTGGGTGGTCTTGTGTCTTCCATGTCATGCAATTTATTCCAAAATTCTTCAGCGACCTTGAGAATGTCCTTGTATAGTTTCTTCTGACCTCTGTGTGAGCACTTGCTTTGTGTGAGTTCTCTGTGAAGTAATATTTTAGGCAAACATTCTGCATTCAAACAACATGGCTAGCCTGTCAGAGTTGTGCCCTCTTTAGTAGAGTTTGAATGCTACAATGCAAGGTGAGGATTGATAGAAATAAAGGAGAGACCTAGACCAAATGTTTTAGCAATCTTTGAGAAGGGAAAGAAAACCATCAGCTAGGGAGATCAGAAAAAGTGTACAGGAGGGGGGGCCCACCTGAACCAAATTCTGCAGCAAGGTAAGGATTCTCAAAGGAAGACACGGAGATAAAGTACATTAGGAAATATATTAAATAAAGATATACTCCAGAGAGAGGCTTATGACCCTCAAACTCTTCAAGTTCAAAGAACCCTGATTCAAATAATTTCAATTCAATTAACATTTATTTTGTGCAAGAAACATCATACAAAGATAGATAAATATATATATATATATATACGTGTGTGTGTGTATAATCATCTTACCTTCAAGGAAACTATAATTCAGAAATGGAGGAACCATTTCTCAGTGGTTTTAATAAGTATAAGCCTAGCAGATGCTTAAGAGGTGGAGAGTAATAATGGGACATGATTATAGTTTATTTTTGCCTCTCTTTGTTTCCTTGATCCATTGTGTTCCTATTCTATAGCCCTGCTTTAAAAAAAAAACAAACAAAAAACAAAACCTACCACCACCACCATCAACAAAAAAAGACCCAAATTGTTTCTGACATTACAGTAGGTGCATAATAAAGGCTGGCTGACTGATAGAATGACTTCCCCCACCTCATGGGTGATACCAGAAGTTCCTTTTGCAGGCAATAAGTCTCATTTTACACTCAAAAGATAAGACTAAAAAAATGCAAATTTACCTTCAAATGTGCAATCTGACTTAAATTCATATTAAAATGTAAACATCCCTGTCCAATTCTTTGTCACCTGCAGGTTTTGACCAAGGATTTGGGTGGAAAAAAGTAGAGGGGAGGAAAGGGTGTAGAGAGGAAACAAAAGGGAGTCCTCCCCTCCTTCTTTCCTTCATATGACTCTGTTTCTTGGTAGGAGTTTCTGACAAAGGATTGGAAAGCAGAATTTTTGGTGTTATTGGAAGAGACAGATTGAGAGGGAAACAAGATGTCTCACCAGTTATTTACTGAATGGAATTAAGCAACAGGAGCTACTGCCAGTGAATTAGTGCAGCAGGCTCAGAAAAATCAGTCTTTCAAGGCTGATGTCCTCATTAAAGATTTTAACAGAAGCTCAGGAATATGTCACGCAGGCTTCACACAGAAACATACAGAGCAATCTACATGGTCAACCTCCCACCCCCAAGGTCTTGCTGATTCTGGAAAGACATTACCTTTTGTCATCTGGGAAATAGTTATTCACTTACATGGTAGAGGAACTTTTCTTGTTGTAATAATATGGAAAACCTGGCCTTAAAATAATAATGATAATACTTTTAAAAAGCTTGTACTTTACTACACTAACATGCAACATCGTTTGAAATCTACAGGGGATTTCCTACCTGCTGAGGATTATAGAGTGTGATTATAAACTAGCAAAACAGATGCTAATTTTTTTTTTTACCATTGGGTCACTAGACAGAAATTCTCATCAGAAAAATCACACACATTTTCCATGATTTTGTCTTCTCAGACTTTTTTCCTCAGAAAGTATTTATGAAACTAATATTTCTTTTTTTAAGGTGAATTATTTTTAAATTAAAAAAATCATGCCTTTCATGGTACTAACCTGATGGCAAAATACTTAAGAGGCAATGACTTTTGGAAGGATTAGCATTACAAGATTGCCTTCTCCATCTTGTGTAAGTGAATTTAATTAAACCATATTTTTTTGAAGAAAAAAATGTTACACCGTTCATCAATCATTTTTATGGAAATTTTTTAAGAGGTTGTTTTCCACAACTTCCTACTGTAACTGGTAATGGAAGAAATTTCAGAATATGGTAAAAAGATGCACACATGCACACATACATATATACATATGTGTACGTACATGTACATATACACATACATATGTATGTGAATATGTGTGTGTGTATAGTAATGCGGAAGAATGCATAAGGTAGGCTTGTGTCTTAGCCAATCAGTCAATCAATGGATCAGTTATTAAACAGTTATTTAGCACAAACTACTGGGGATACAAAAAGAGGCAAAAGAAAGTACTTGCCCTCAAGGAGCTTTCAATCTAAGCTGGGGAGACACCATGTGAAGAAATACATATATACAGGATAAATTGTCCTTCTGGTCAGCTATATATACTTTGGTTCCTTGCCTATGTGTGACCAGCATCTCCTGATTAGTCCTTTGATCTCCATGGTATGGGAGAGGTCTAGTTCAGATAGGATTGGTTACTGAGGCAGAAACAACTACTCATTCTATGGGTTTTATAATAAGTGAGGAGAGGTAATTTCTAACTTCTTTTGAAGTGGCCTTTTTGTTGAGATACAAGTAGTGCTGACTTTCTCCTCCCCTTCTCCAGCTGCAACTAACACAACTACACACATAAGACAACCAGACTATGAGCTTGCCTAGGTGAGCTTGAGATTGTGTCCCATGTCCTTGGCTACCTCTTCTGCTTTGTGCTTCCCTCCTGAGCACAGGGCATCAAATGGTAATCCTGATAAATGGATAATTCCAGTTTCGGGGGCTACCTTGTGTGAGCTTGATTCTGAGAGGGCCAGGGTTCTTGAATTAGATGCTGATTACTTAATAGGAAGTATTTCCTGCAAGTACACTCCTCTCAAAGGAGAAGGTAACCATCTCTAAGAGGATGAGCTATGCCCTGGCTGCTCCAAATCCATAACTTGGATTACTGCTTAGATAGTGCAGACTGAGAGGCAAGTGCAGTCTGTTCAGCAGTCTGACGAGGCTCTTAAGAATCTTTCCTACCTCCCAGGAGAGTATAATAAAGGTGGTGGGTTATAATTTATGGTTTAAGTATTTAAATATATGTTTAGAAATCTTTTATGCTTTAAAAGTTTATTTTTTATGATAGAAGAAATAAATAGCTGTCCTATAACTGATACCTATTACTTTGCACATTATATAACTTCTAGAAGGGACAGCATTAGTACCTTTTGTGAAGACCTTAGACATGAGGCATACTTAAATTTTTACTAAGAGATTTTCCTTGGAACTCCTGAACAGGGTCATAATGAGCTCCTTTAGAGGTCAGGTTCTCCTATGACTAAACTCTAAGTTTGGTTTAGTCTAGAGCCAGGACCCACTTTGGGAGAGGAGAGCCTGGGCCATGGGTGACTCCATATATACAGTTTACATATAAATATGAATGTAGACACACATTCTACACGTGCATAAGTATGTACACGTGCACACAACACGATGCATACCTAGGTAGACAGGTATACATGTATATAAACCATATTATTTACATGTATATACACACGTGTAGTACTAAGTTATTCATGGTATTTTCTGTTTTTTTTTTTTTAATTTCCAGAAACTTTTTAGTTAACAATTTCTTTTGCCAAAATCCATTTCTAGTATTTTTCTCCATTTTTCTCAGGTAGGAGTCTATAAAATCATTAAAAAATAAATGAAACAAAGAAAGACTTGCTGTTTGTTCTTCTTAGGATCCCTCTCAATAAAACCTAGTATCTAGAATGTCATCGCCCATATATCGACAATTAGAGTCCTTTCAACTGCTTATTCCTCCTCCAGCATTTTAAAAGAAAGCCAAAATTAGTTCTGTTTAGGCGTCATTTCTATTTTCTTTATTTCATAGGCTTTTAAAGAGTTGAAGAAAATGACATTTCCTTTCAAAAGCACGTGACTGAGTAAAATCATGAGGCTCTGAATGTAGTAGAAGCAAAAGAACATTCTCTATTCCTAATGTGCTATGAGGAAAATGGAATTTAATTGATTATAAACCTCCTGAGGGCAGGGACCATGTAGTTTTTGCCCTTTGTGTTACCAACGTCTAGCCTGGTGCCTTGAATGTAGTCCTTGAATTTATTAAATAGGTACTTAATAAATGCTTATTGAATTAGTGCATAAATGAACCGTGCCTTTAGGGTTCTTTCCCAATTCTAGAACTATGATTCTATGACTATATAACTTTCTGGCTTGATTTGGTTCATAGTATCATAGAGAAATAAATCCAACATTAAGAAATTATTAACCAATGTATTTTGGTAATGTAGGTCTGAATCATTTCTTAAATAAGACACTGCCTCTATTACTTATGATTTGTTGTAAAGCAAGTAAGTTGCTTTACCTCCCTGGGCCTCAGTTTCCTCAACTGTAAAATGAGGGTGTTGGACTAGGTGACCTGTAAATTTGTGATCTATTATCAGTTCTCTTATTGATCATCAGTATGTAGTTAAATATGTGGGGAAGACAAGAATTCTTAGCATACATAATCATCTAGGTACCACAATACTAAGCCACTATATAACTAATTAAGTTTTATAATGATCATACTTCCAAATCTTTTGGGTCTACCTAGGTATTAAGCAATTTATAATTAGTCATAAACTACAATGGGCTTTCTATTTGCCTGTGATTTATCCTCAGTATCAGGCATCTTTAGGAAAGTAAGCCTATTATATTTCCTTTATCAGCAGAAGCCTCATTAATTTGTTTTTTTCCCCCTCCCTCCTTGATATGGCTCAAATTATTAATCTAAGAGTAAGTTTCACAATCTTCAGCAATACAAGAGGGAATGGTATGCAGGCAAGTGGAAACACGGGACTCAGCCACCTGCACCGAGAGAGTTATGTCCCTTTCTTGGCAACACAATTCTCAGTCTCCTGGGGTGCTGAGGATTATGTTGAGCATGTTAATTCAGGATGGAATAAAATGGCTTAAGTCTTCAGGCGATTCTACGGGTGCACAGATAGGGCAGCCTTTGCTGGGTGGAAATCTTGTCAGCCATGAGACATAATGCACAAAGCTGCCGCTAAATTATACGCCAACTCCAGTTGGTATCTGTGGCAATAGATTTTATGATAGATACAACACAGAAGCCGGGCACACACAATTTATATCTTTCCTGCGTCCCTTGTCTCTCCTTGATAAAAAGTCAGTAGGAAGGCCTATTTGTATTCAGGTTTCCTCCATATAAGATGTTTAGCATGCTTATGGGCCAAATGAAGACGCTCATGGTTTGTTATCTCCTGGCTTCCAGAAATAAACTGCTGCCCGATAATGTGCCACCGGTGTTCTGAGTTACCACATAATGATGTAATGGCCTGGGGAGTACGTTGCAACTACAAAAGTCCAAATGAATCGACACAATTTCCTGCAGAGGAAGCAATTTGAAAATAATATACAGAAATTGGGGCTCTTTTCATCCTCGAGAGTGGATGACAGTCATCAGTGAAGGGATGCCTGGGAACGATCTGAGTTGGCCCATGGAAGAGGAGTCCCATTGAAAGGGACTCTGTCTTTAAAAGGAACTGCTTTTAGATGAGTCTGCTAAAGGTATTGTATAGACACGCCTCCTAAGGGCAAAAGGGGTGCGTGTTTTATGGAGTAAATGAAAGAAACAGAGGCCTGCCGAGTTTTTGTAACTAAGACATGGTATCACTTCATGAGGAAACTAAAAAAAAGTGAGGTTTTACTTTGTTAATGAAAAACTGCTTCCTTAAGGGTGCCCTCTTTTCTCTTTTCTCTGTCCTTTCTCCTCTCTCCTCTCTCTTCTCTCTCCTCCCATTATCCACTAGTCAGAGATTACACAGAATACTATAGCCCAGGGGTGAGGAACCTGTGGCCTTGAGGCTATGTGTGGCCCTCTAGGTCCTCAAGTGTGGTCCTTTGACTGAATCCAAACTTCACAGAACAAATCCCCTTAATAAAAGGATTTGTTCTGTAAAACTTGGACTCTGTCAAAAGGCTGCACCCAAGGACCCAGAGGTCCCCACCCCCACTAGTCATCACCCATAGCCCAATGCTGCTGAATGGTAACTGGGAAAGGGGTAGAGAAATATTACAAAATAGTAGAGTTGGAGAGAATACAGGGTAACTTCACAATCAATTCAATTAAATAAAAATTCACTAAGTTTTCTATTAGGTTCAAAGAGGACATTCCCAAACCTTTATTAGCTTCAGCCTATCCAAAGCCTGCTTTGCTCACAGTGTGTATTTGCAGTGCTGCCAATAGTAGCAAAAATGATAAATACCTTTAAGTGTCTACCATGCACAAAGCATAATGCTAGGCATTAGGGATGTTGTTCAGTTTTACCTGACTCTTTGTGACCCTTTTTGGGGTTTTCTTGGCAGAGATACTGGAGTAGTTTGCCATTTCCTTCACCAGCTCATTTTTACAGATGAGGAAACTGAGGCAAACAGGGATGAAGTGACTTGCCAAGGGCCACACAACTAGCAATTGTCTAAGGTCAGATTTGAACTCAGGAAGATGAGTCTTCCTGATTTCAGGTCCAGCACTCTATCCATTATGCCACCTAGCTGCTGACATTAGAGATACAAAGACAAAAATTAGCGCCTGCCCTTACTGAGCTTACATTCTGCTGGGGTAATGCCATTCATGATACTACAGACCTCAAGCATGGTGGGAAAACAGTGATTTTGTTTTCCTACTATGCCTCTCCCACATAAAAATATATTGTGTACCTATTTTTGTTTATACTAATGTTTTACAGTATCTAACTGGTCAGCCAATGAGGTAGAGAGGAGGACGGAGAAAAAATAGCCCAGGGTATACATTCTTTGGCAGAAAGGCCAATTTCAAGGAAAATCATACTGATTGCCATTTACCCTGCACCCCAGACTCTTCAGTGGTTGCTTGCTGGAGTTGCCTCTCCCCAAATCCCCCCAGAGGTTGGTAAAATAGGGATTATTTATTTATTTATTATATTTTTATAAAAAATTTTTTTAGGATTATTATTTATTATTATAAATCCTGGTCTACCACTTTTAAATATTGCTCATCTCTGAGATAAGCTATAGTTTAAAATTTGCATACATTTATTACAGGCAATCTGGTTAGACCTTGGACATTAAAGGGAATTGTGGACCTTCCCCTAACCTAGATGTGCTTTTGACTCAATATGTACTTTGTCCAGTGCTCAAACAAAAATCTACTTCATGCATTGACTTTACCTACCTAGAAGTCTCACCCCATATAACAAAGCTTGTTAGACAAGTGCAAGAAAGTGATTTGCATTGTAGATGAGGTGTGGTATATTTGAGAATCATTCCAAAAAAAAGTCCTTTAAATCAACTTATCATTTCCCACAACTCTAAGGAAGGTCTGCAGTAGGAAGACTGATATTTAGATAGTGATCCCAGCTCTTCTTGGGCTGGTGTTGGGCAATAGTCTAAGAAGAGTGTTCACACACATATCATATTCTTTGAAAGTAGAGCCATTGCTACTGCATGGTCACTGGAAGAAGTTGCTCAAGGCCCTAAGTTTTGGATGGCTCCCATTTTATTATAGGAGACTGATTCTGTACAATCTTAGAGGACATAGTCGGGGATGGGGATAGAGGTGTCAGAGAAGGAAATGGTTGGATATAGGGGAAAGAATTTTGGATCTGGAATCAGAGGACTTGGGTTAGAATTCTGAGTCTGCCATTGAGACCCTGAATAACTTTGGGTAATCCATGTCTCCTCACTGGGCCTCACTTCTAAAGAAGGCTCTTCTAGTTCTAAATCTGTGATCCTCTGAGGTGCTAAAAAAGTCTGAAACTCAAGAACATGCTATTAGCCCTTCAAACTGTATGTTGTCTTTTGGTGACTTCTCCTTTTTAAGGTTGCCCTTTTTAACTTTCATTGTCTTAGTCACAGTTACTGATATTGGTGATGGTGGTGGTGGTGGGGATATGTGTGTGTGTGTGTATGCATGCATGCATCCATGCATGTAAGGGAGGTGGCTACAAGGATTTGCTTGGCCCCTGATGCCCCTTTGTTTCTCTAGGGATAGCTCTGAACATGAGGCAAAGTTCTCAGCTTTATGGGTCTCATGATCCAAATGCACATATTGAGTAATTAATAATTTTGCTATATTTTTGAGATTAGTGCTATTGCCCTTGGACAAAACTATATTGTAGGCAAAGTTTATATTTGGTTTTAAGGAGGAAAGTATGGTGAAGACACTCTATCTTCAGTTATCCCAAAGAGAGAAGTATAGGATGCTAGAGAGATAAGAGAAAAAATGGAATATTTCTAAATATTACCTCTGAAAGTAAAGGCAGATTTTCATTTAATATGGTCTTAGGAACATACATATTGGAGTGAAAGGTACCTAAGAGGTCACCCAGTCCAATTCTCTCACTTTACAGATGAGGAAACTGAGGTTCAGAGAGTTTAAGTGATGCCCATGGTCACATAGATGTTTCAGAGGAGGGATCTGAACTCACATCTTTCTGGTACCACTGTCTACTGT
Organism: Petaurus breviceps papuanus; assembly: GCF_028583685.1. NCBI lineage: Eukaryota > Metazoa > Chordata > Mammalia > Diprotodontia > Petauridae > Petaurus > Petaurus breviceps. The sequence goes on along the minus strand of NW_027186296.1, from coordinate 14,757,374 downwards.
GCCAACCTGCCTCTCAGCTAAAGGGAAAATGCTTTTTTCCTCCTATCAGACATTCCATTAGAAAGTATCCTGCATTTTTGTTCCTCCCCTGATCTTTGGTAGAGGCAAGAGGAATAGGGATATATAAGTATGGAACACTGAATATAATGTCAGATTAAACAAAATGTATTGCTCTGTTTTGCTAAAAATTTTCCTTTTTCTCATTTACTTTAAGGAAAAAAATTGTTATAAGGGATGATTTTCAGGAAGGCAGAAGGGGAAGGATACAGAAGAAAAATCTAAGTCAGAGATGTCAAATAGGCAGTCCATAACACTTCCAAATACTGCCAACCAGATTAAAATGTAACTGAGAAATATTTAACAAAATACATAAAAATATAATAAAATGTAGATAATATTACTGAGTCAATATGCAACCTGTATCTATTTGAATTGGACACACTGATCTGGGTGATGTGAAACCAAAATATATCAATAAAATTCAATTTTAAAAAGTCCTAGACGGGCAAACAGCAAGCATGTAAATGAACCTATGACTAGTACAGAAAGAAAGATCTGGTATAATATGAAATAATAGAGTGGTGGGGAAGAGGAAATTTTTGTGTATTTTGTGATAATGACAGCATCTTTTATTTTTCCAAGGAGTAGCAAGTATATTGTAGGCACTCTATCATCCATCCTTGGCACCTCCCCAAGAGGAAGGAAGAGTGCAGGCACTACAAATAGCACTAGCCTAGCAAGCAATCATCTTGAACTAGAGATACATACCTTTTCCACTGCTCCTTGTAACCAAATGGCAGATATAATGAAAGTTGGGGAAGAGACATAGGCTCTGAGTTACATCCAGGGCTCTGACTTACATCACCTTGGAGACCTCTAGGCTTGCTAGAGCATGCATTTTTCATAAATGGCATTTTGGATAGCCATCTGTCACTGATCAGCACATGTCGGGACTGTTATTTTGAGAGTCATTTTTGCTCTCCCAGTATTTTTATTTTTTACCACACAAAACCCTGTTCTTTCCACACCAATGATTATTTCATTTCCCTCTAACTTCTTGATTGTCACCTGTAACTCTTTGCTTCATTACTTTTGAACTTTCTGTCATCAGAATTCACAAGACCCACTGAATTCCTGATCTAGAAAGAGTTCATCAAGTTTATAGAATTTAGAGCTGGAAGGGGCGTTGGTGACCATAGAACACAGTCCTCCTCATTGTACAGATGAGAAAAATTTGGCCCACAGAGGGAAAAGGGACTTACCGAAGACCACACAACTGATTAGCGACAGAGCTTGAGACAGACTCCTACTGTTCTGGCTTTGGAGTGCTTTTTTCCTGATCCTCTCTTGTATTATTGTCAGCTAAAAAACAAACAACAAAAATAATTTTAACAAATTCTCAGCCACCCCTCCTACATTCTGTCATAAAATGAAATTAGGCAAAAATCTTCTGTTCTACATCACTCATATTTTTCCTATATATTCTTCTGATCTTAAACTAACCAAGAAAGTTGCTCTTCCTCTGCTTTTTTTCTTTATCTTTCCCTCTCCTTCCCCTCCTTGCATCTCCCTTTTTTCCTCTCCATTAAAAAATATCACCATCCCCTCTTCTATTCCAATTCCAACCCTATTTTAAGTTTACGAAAATAAGTCATCACATGACTGGCATTCATTTCTCCATAGTTAACAACACACTGTTGTTAATACACAGGCAACTGTTAACACAGTCAACTGTTAACATAGTTAACAACAACTCAAAAGTAACCACAACTTTATTGCATCAGCATTACCAGCAAACACATACTAAGTTAAACATTTACTAAGTGGTAAGCCCTGAACTAACAACTAGAGATATACCCAGATATAAGCCATTGTGGTACCCAGTGGTAGGCTATGGATGAAGTAATTTTGCTGAGGCAATGGAGGTCTGGCACAAGTACAGGTGCCTTCAGGTTACATTTTCTTGGCTGGTACAACCTCTCCATATGGAAAGGCTATAGAGATGGCTTCCATAAGAATTGTGATACAAGGGAAGTATATTGGAGAAATGAAGGAGCATGCATGGACATTCTGGACCTGGTTTGATTGGCCCACCACACACATGGTTAGGGAATGGCTTTTTCCATTGGCTACAGACCTAGCACCAGCCAGTGTCTTCAGAAAGGCCTGAGGCAGCATTGGTCATCTCTGGCTTTACTCCATTTACATTTGATGGATTTCAGGGACTTCTTCACTCACAACCACCAGTTATAGACTGTTTAAAGGAAAAGGCTTCAGGGCCTTTTTAGCCTCTGAGGCCATAAAGCCCCAGAGAAATGGGTGAGGGTCATTGCCCTTTTCATTTGTCCTTTTCTTTTCTAGGTACAGAGAGTGAAATCTCTTTCTTTCTGGGGAGAACTAGGCACAGGAGAGTTAAAGTCTAGGCCAGCTTTTATAGCCAGCTCAGTCTTGATGTCCCTAGGAGCAAGGAGGGATTTTTGAGATTGACTTTCTGGATTCATGCAGGCAAAAACTGAAATAAGAAGCTGTGGAATCTTTGGATGTGAATTTCATGGGACTAATGCTATATAGCAACTGAGGTAACTTTTGAGATTACTTCCCCAGAGATTGAGGTGGTAAAGGAAAGAGTATATATATATATATATATATATTCCAGAGGCATCAGGGGAAATGATTATACTTGTTTTTGCTATATCTTTGAAATAAGTATCCTTTTTTGAAAGCTAATCAATGATAAGTGGTAAAATGGAACTGGGGTAAAAGTTACTGGCTCTCTATCAAAAGGAAGTTACATAGCTCCTGGGATTTTAGCTTTTTTTAGAGAAAAAATACATCTATAAAACCCTCAGGGTACCCTGAAACCCTTATGCCCCTGAGGAAGTAGGGCTAAAGAACATTCATTTCATCAATATATCCTTTTTGTTAAAGGAATTATTTTAAAATAATATTTATTTCTTTTATAAATAAGTTTAAGTGTAATATATAACACAATATGTTTACTATTTATCTAATTATTATAATATTGAAATTACTCTAAAAGAATTATTATTGTTGTTTTTTACAGTTTAAAATCTGCTGAGCATGGAAGGATTGGGATTGAAACTAGTAAGATGAGAACAAGAATAAGAATTTAATGTGTATTTACTATAAGGACATTATGTCTTCTCAATTCAACCAATTGAAAGAGGAGGATGGCTCTGTCAGGGGATATAATTTGAGCCAATACCATCTAGGAGAATCAATCTCTTTCCCGAAAGCAGCATGGCCGGGGGAAGCCTAGCTCTGGGAAGAAGTAGACAGGCCTAGCCTATAGTGTCAGGGCCAAAGAGATCATGTAAATCTGGAAAAGTACATGGAAAAAGCAACTGTGGAATCAGTTTCTAAACCTCTCAAAAAGAAAAGATGGGTCAAGGGGCGACTAGGTGGCACGGTGAGTAAAGCGCTGGCCAGGGAGTCAGGAGGACCCGAGTTCGGTTGGGCCTCAGACACTTAACACCCACACAAAAAAACTAGCCGTGTAACCTTTGGCAAGTTATTTAACCCCATTTGTCCTCAAAAAAAAAAAAAAAAGATGGGTCAAGATCAAAAAAGTGGGTGAAAGGGACAGGAGTGTTAAGCCCAAAGAGGAAGAGAGTTTATAAGACTACAGAAATAAGGTTTTATCATCTGAGAGCCCAAAGTGGGGAAATGCCCTTTCCACTCTGGGGACTGGATCAAGGAGGGTTGGTAGGAAAATTTTGAAGGTGTCAGCAGACACATGGTGTGGGGTGCCATAAATCAGGTAGGGAGAGAATAGAGGATTAGAGTTTGCCCACTACAAAGAGATCAACCAAAAATGAGTTGGAAAGGTGAGTGGTAATTGGGTTTTGCCCCTCACAAGGTGAAATGGAACAGAGAACCTGGCAACAATGGGATTTAGGAGTGGAAATGGAACTCATAGTCCTGGTCTCAGACAATAAAACTGTAAGACAGGAAACAAGGTAGGTAAAGATGAGGGTTTTAAAGCATTTGCAAAGTGCCTGAAGCAATTAGTCCTTCTTAATTAGTTGGGACCCATGTCACTTAGCTTCTCAATGGGCTAACACCATAGATGGTGCTGGCTTGTGTAACAGCAACCACATTAGCATACCCAGGATGGCTGGTAGCACAAGTTCTTAGATCTGTTTTATTAGGAAAGAGGTCAACAATCTTTTTTTTTTTTTAATTACAATCATTAATTTAGAGGAAAAATCAGTACCCTGAACTTCAGAGAATATCCAAACAAAGAAAATAGAGAAAATGTAAGCAGGAAAATAAAGACTGACAGGCCTTCTAACTATCTGAGAAATTAGCACAGATCAACAGACAGATCCAACTGTCTGACCAAGGCAATACATACAGAGTTATCAGAGAGAAAAGCACCAACATCTAGGTTTTTCAAAGCTGGGGGGCTCCTTAATGGCCACCCAGAGTCTCATCTGGTCAAATCACAAGAATACTTTTCCAATGAGTGAGCCCCAAAGCAAAATGCTAACCTCAGAGTATATATATATATGTATATACCTTTTTTTTTTTTTAACAGCCAGAGGGTATCACAACACTCCTGACTCAATGGCTTAATTAGAAATTAACAAAAGATGTGAAAGCCTTCCTACAAACATGCCTCCTCTAAGCAAGATTCCTTTAAAGAGTTCCACATGATGCCTATGGGGGAAGATCTTATATCCGATTAACATTACAGCTTGGCTCTTCATTTTCACAAATAAGGGAAGAAGCTGAATTAGGATTGGTGGTGGATAAAATGGGAGACATTTCTTGATACCTGATTGGTGAATCAAGTGTAAAGTCCATCAAAAGAGAATGAATTGCGGGAACTGAAGAAAAAAGTTGGTAACCTAAGGCCTTATGTTTTTATTCCTAGGCTTGGGGGTTGGGGAAGAAAGATTATGGTGCCGAACCAAAGTTGAACCAAAATTAGAACAGGGTTGGAAGAAGTAACTGAGGCCAAAAAGAAGGGGCAGAGAAATGGAGGGAGGAAGAAGGGATGGAAACAAATATTTATTAAGTGCTTAGTATGAGCCAGGAGCTGTACTAAACACTTTGCAAATATTATCTAATCCTCACAGTAACTCTTGGGAGGTAGGTGGTATTATCACCATCCCCTTTTTACAGTCAACTATTAGCCCAGGATCACAGAGTGAATAAGTGTTCAAGAGGCAGAATTTGAACTCAGGTCTTCCTGCCTCCAGGTCCAGCACTCTAACCACTACTCTACTTTCTTAGGAAGAAGGATCTAGGAAGGCTACATAATCATCCAGTGGAAAGAAGAATCAGAATACCTGAGTAGATATCTTGCTTCTGTCCCTTGCTATCTTTATGACTTTGGAAAAGTTATTCACCCTCCCTGGACCTCACCTTCCTCATCTATAAAATGAGGAACTTATGGCCTGTGAGGACCCTTCCAGGTCTAGTTCTATGATCATGAGAAAAATGAGGCCAATTTTTCACAGGTAGCATTAAAGACTGGGGTTATTGTGGGAAAAGAATAATTTTGTAAAATCATTGTAAGCTTAAAATTTCCTGCTTTATTATTATTCTATTTTTCTGATAATAATGATAATAATAGAGATGAATATTGGCACCGTGGATAGAGGAGTGGTCTTGGATTTTAGACCTGGAAGCTAGATGGCAAAGAATTCTGACCCCGGAGTTAACAAGACCCATGTTCCAGTCTGACATTAGACATGTACTAGTTGTGCTGTCCTGGACAAGTCATTTAACCTCTGCCTCAATTTCTTCAACTGTAACATGAGGATAGTGATACCATCCACCCCATAGGATTGTGGGGTATTCGTAAAATACTTCCCACAATGCCTGGCACATAGTAGGTGTTATATGGATACATGTTCCTTCCCTTTTCCTCTCCCTCTTGGAGCTGGTTTCAAGTCTTGCTTATAACACATACTAGCTATGGGACCCTGGACAAGCCACCTGACTTCTCATTGTCCCAGACAACCCTCTGAGATGACACGTTACAGATAATGTGAGCTGGCATTTCTGCATCCACACAGATAAAATTTGAATAACAACCCAGAACAAAACAAAATAATAACTCACCTTTATATAGTGTGTTAAGGTTGCTTGCAGAAAATAATGCATTTCATTATTTCATAAGATTCGTACCTCAGCCCTATGAGGGGTTGTCATTCCCATTTGACAAATAAGGAAACTGAGGAACAGGTTAAATAACTTGCCCAAAGTTATATGACTAGTTCCTTAGATAGGATTTGAACTTGTCTTTCTAATTGTTAAATCCATCATTTCACCATCTACACCATATTGTACACAGGTCTTTATTATGTGTAGCAATAATGATATATAATATTTCTATGGCGCTTTAAGGCTTACATATATGGATCACTTTCAGGTTTGCAAAGTGCTTTCCACATACTATCTCACTTAATCTTCCCCAATACTCTGTGAAATAGGTAGTACAATGACTATCTGCGTTTTATGAGGTGTAGAGAAATTAAACAGCCTGCCCGAGGTCACATGGTAATTGGCAGCACTGGGACCTAAACCTTAGTCTTTCTACTCCAAATACATTTTCCCTTTCTTTTATACCAAAAAGGAAAAGAACAAAAAAAAAATGCAAAAGGAAAACAAAGAAAAAAAAACTAAAGAAAAGATATGTGTTATTTTCAGGGTTCAGGGTAAGGGAAAATGGTAAAGGATGTGTCTTGTTCCACACATTTAGCTGAATGATGGGAAACCCAGACACAGAGGAGAGGTGATCCCTGGGTAAAAAACAAAACAAAACAAGACAAAGTGAGAAAACAAACAAACAAAAAATCATCAGGCAGCACCAGTGAACCAAATCTTAGGGGGAAAAGTTACAAACTCCTGTCTCATGAGGTAGTGAATTGTCTTGGAACAGGGGCTTCATAGCTACAGACTTTATTCTTGAGGGATTTACAATCCAATTAGGGAGACAGAAAAAATACATTAAAAGATTTTTGTTGATGATGGTCAATGGAAAAATGCTATATAGACAATAAATATTATAGTAGTTCAGAGGAGAGAGTAATCATTTCATACCAAGTGGGTACTGATCACCATGAAACCAAGGGAGGGAATTTCAAGGATTGAACAGTCAACAGAATGGGGGTAGCTATTGTAGCACAGTAGATAGAGGGCTAGACTATGAGTCAGGAAGACTACTCTTCCTGAGTTAAAATCTGGCCTCAGACACTTCCTAGCTGTGTGACCCTGGGAAAGTCACTTAGTCCTGTTTTCCTCAGCCTCTTAATCTGTAAAATGAACTGGAGAAGGAAATGGCAAGAAATACTCCAGCATCTTTGCCAAGAAAACTCCAATTGAGCTCACAAAGAGTCAGACATAATTGGAAAAAAATGACTGAACCAGTCAACTGAGATCTTGCCGAGTGGTGGAGTTGAATGAGTCCAGAGAAAAGGCCACGTTAGATTTGGTGAAGAAAAGGTGACCTTAGAACAAGCACTTTATAGTGGAAAAAGTAAAGGATTGTGAATCAGAGGATTCAAATCCTGTCTCTGTTACCACTCTCTGGGTAACGTTAGACAGATCCCTTAACATCTTTGGTCCCTCGTTTCCTTGTCTATAAAAAGAGGGGTTGGGCTAGATAACCTCTAAGGTCCCTTTCATCTCTCCATAGCCCATGAATTTGGAGAGAAGTTTTAAGAGTAATGAGGGTTGGGACATCTAGGTAGTGCAGAGGATAGAGCAAAGGTCCTTGAGTCAGAAGGATCTGAGTTCAAATACGGCCTCAGAAACTTCATACTTATTAACTGTGTGACCCTGGGCAAGTCGCTTAACCCTGATTGCCTCACCCCCCCAAAAAAAAATAAAAAAAAAGTGGCAGAAACCAGACTGTAGAGAGTAAAGGAAATGGGGTGAGGAAAGAAGGGCAATGAATAAAGAATTGTCTTGAAGAGGTTTGGTGGTAAAATGAAGAGATTGGATGGAAGCTGCTGGAGAAAGGTCAAGGAAACAATGGACTTCTGGGGGTCTTTCTTGAATTTTCTTGATAGCACATAGATACCAGTGGTTTCCTCCCTGATTGTGCCATTTCCCCACCCCAATCATACATTTATTTGATGATGTTCTTTATGCTTTTGCTTTTTGTCTGTATTGTGTTATAGGCTGCTCTCGTTCCTCTGCATTATCCTTTTCATCATTTTGCATATCAATTTCAGTTCTTTAAAGACCTATAGCCAGTCTACCGATCTATCTTTCTATATACACAATGTAATATATTTGTGTGTATAACATATATACATATATATATATATAATGTATATATGTGTGAGTATACACACACATACACAGAAAGAGGGAGAGGGAGAGAAAGAGAAATGGTGGGTGAAAGGCAGCAAAAAAGACTTTCCAGCAAATGGTAACTAAAATCACCGGCAGGAGTCCTACAATCAGGAGCATTTTAGAATGGGACTTTTGCTTTTTGTTGTATTTGTCATATGCAACTCTTCGGGACCCCATGGACCACACTGTATGTGGGGTTTTCTTGACAAAGATACTGGAGTGATTTGCCATTTCCTTTTCTAGGTTTGATGGCTCACCCAGAGTCTTAATCAGGTCTTCTTGACTCCAGACCCAGTTGTCTATCCACTGAGCCATCTAACTGCCTCCCGATTTTTATATGCCCCCACAAAACCCTATTTGCCCCAGCTATGTAAATAACCAGACAAGAAGCAGTGTGGTACTGTGGGGAGTGGGCTGGCCTTGGAGTCAGAACACCCAAGTTTGAATCCTGACTCTCCTCTGTAAGGGACTTTGTGTAAATCACTTGACCTTTCTGAGCCTCAGTTTCCTCTACTATAAAATGAGAGTGTTGGACTACATCACCTCTAAAGGTCCTTTCAGCCTCTAACTCTAAATAATGAATCCACACAAGAAAATCCAGCTCTGTTCCAGCGAAGGCATATAATCCTCCTGCTAGAATTCTCTTTCTCCCAATATTTCTGAAGGTAAAAAAAAAAGTTTCATTCTTAGTTAATTATACTTGCAAACGAGGTGCAAACTCTATTGCCCTAGGAAGCATATACTCCCTGGGTGTAGCTGGAAGACTAGAGCTCTGAGTACAACACTTAGACTTGAAAGCAATGTTTCTCTAGGAGGCCATGATCTAAACTGAGGCTTTATCCCCCCAAGCTGCTTCATTACCGCACATCCCTGCATAAGCCTTCATTTTGTATTGGCTCAAAAAAGTTTAAAACTTTTAATTGTTTCTTTTTTTCTCCCTTCCTTTAAAAAAACATTTAAGAAAGATACTTTATTCACCCATGAGCTTCAGCTCTCAGAAGCTCTGGAGATTCCCAGCATAATAAGACAGGCTGCCTAGAGAATAACTTGGCACTTGGTAATTATTTTACATGAACAAGTCTTACAGTTCATCAATACTTATCAATTTAATGATGGGCTTTTCTGACTTATTTCTTTTAAGAAAGTGAAGTACTGTTCCATTCACAGCATGTCTGAGATGCTGCCCAAAGCATACATTTATGTTTTATATGAATGTACCATCTCCCTATATTGGGGAAATCACTTTCATGGTCCTCCCTTGCATTCAATGGGGTGGCTATGGGGAAGGAGTTCTGAGTGGTTAGCATTCTGAGCTTTCATCTGTGTGCTGGGAAAGTACAACAAATTGATGAAACAACAAATGAGACTTTTGTTAAATTAACCCTGTTTGATGGTAATGGTTAAATTTGAAACCAGGTCATCAATAGCATCAAGCCTCAAATGGACAAAGCACTGTTTCATTTTGGAGGATCCTTTGGGAATTGCATTTGGGTTACTTAGAGAACATTACTTACATAGGAGAACAGAATTCAGGCACTGGGTGGTAAAGTATAATGATAAGCTAACATTACTTTGAGGAACTTGGGGAAAATTTAACTTACAATATTCATTTAAAAGAAAAAAAAGAGGAATATTGATTCTCGAGCTCAGTGTCCTTACAATCCCAATTACAGCCACACCATTCAGGAGAGGCAGTGAGGCTCAGAGATTAGAGTGTGTAAGAGTGGGAGTCAGGAAGGCCTTGGTTCAAATCCTGCCCCTCACACTTTTTATCTGTGTGATGGTGGGCAAGTCATTCAATTTTTCTGATCCTCAGTTTCCTAATCTATAGAATGAACATAATAAGAGTGGCAATGTCTACCTCATAGAGTTGTTAGGAGGATCAGATGAGATAATACATGCAAACTGTTCTATAAATGCTGGAGATTTTTATTATGATGAAGGTCAGCTAGTTGATGAAGTGGACAGAGTGCTGGACCTGGCATCAGGAGGACCTGAGTTCAAAAACTTCTCAGCCACTTACTGGCTACGTGACTCTGGTCAAGTCACTTAATTGTGTTTGCCTCAGTTTTCTCAACTGTAAAATGAGCTGGAGAAAGAAATTGTAAAACACTCAGTATCTTTGCCAAGAAAACCCAAATAAGGATATGAAGAGCTGGATGTAACTGAAGTGATTGAACAGCACAATTACTATGAGAGGGAATGTAGCTCAATCAGGAGCAAATTGTTGAAGAGAAGCTAGAAGTTCAAAACCTCCAGGTTCATTTGGTCGATCAATCGATCGACAAGCATTTGTTAAGCTCTCATTTTGGTCCAGGTGCTGTGTTGGGTACCAGGGATACAAAAATGACAGGGAGTTTTGTTCCTGTATTCCAAGCTTCTGGTTTACAAAAAATAATTTTTCCTTCCATTTTCCTTAGAGCTTTCTACATTAAATTTTTGGCCCAGAAGAAAGATTAAAAGGATTACTTTAAGATGGAAAGTTATTTTATTAGAATGTAATTACATTGTTTTTGGATTCTGTACCAAGTCTAGCACATGGGGTCAAAGTGACCTACAAAATGTAGTCTCATTAAAAAGTCATCATTAGCATGGTCCCTGCCTCCTAGTGACTAAAGAAGGCTGGACATATTGTTCTAGAAGTTCTATTAAGATGATATTCTGGGTTTATATCCCAGTTTTGCCCAGTCTCCACAGCATATCATGTTGTTAAAGGCAGCTGCAGAAGCCCCTAATTTATTTTGGATGGTAGCAAGTTGCCTCTGGAGGCCAAGACTGTCTCCATTACCTCTTCTCACACTCTGGATTAAGGAAGATTCCTTGTTCACATTGAAGACTGGGAGACTAAAGAAGCTTTCCACTATCCTGCTCTCTAGCTCAATGCACAAGTGCTAGAAAATTCGTATTTTGCCCTCTGGGGCTCTGTTCAGGCAGGCAGAAACTAAAACTCTCCAAGGTGACTAGAGGTCCCTGGAATAATTACACTAGGGAACTAAAGAGGGCCTAGGGCATGACCATTTTATTATCCCCTATCTGAAATCAAGCTCCAGTGATCAAAGAACTGGAAATTATAGGGATTCCCATCACTTGGGGAAGGACTGATTAAGGGGTGGTGTATGCTTGTGTATTAGCAAGCACCCTAGCACACCCAGGATGGCCTGCTAGCACAGGTTCTTTAATATGTTTTTAAAAGAAAGAAGACTGCTTAAAAAGGGGTTAACAATCCTACTTTTAATTACATTCACTAGTTCAGGGGAAAGGTTAGCATTCTTAACATGGAGAAAATACAAACAGAAAATACAAGCAGAGAATTAGTACAAAGATCAACAGACATGGCTCCAACTGTCTGAATAAAGCAATATTGTTATACACTTTAAAGCATCACTGGTTTGAGGGAGCACAGACATCTAAGCAGTCAGGGGGCTCTGAACATATGACTACCCTGAGTCTCCATCAGGAAATCAAAAGATCCTTCTCATGAACAAATCCCCAAAGCAAAATTCCCATCTTATAGAATATATAACAAAGATTCAGGTCCCTGATTGGCTCAAAGCCAGTAGGCATGAAACCTATGTGACTCAGCACAGCTGTGAATTATCAGGGTTCAAAGGAGATCAATTCTTCAGGTGTTCACAATTTAGCCTGAGTCTGGGAAACTGAACTCCAAAAATAAACAAACAAACAAATAAATTAAATAAATAAATAGAACAAAAATCTCACCTTGCTTGTGCTTACAGCTCATGATAGAATACTACTGTACTATAAGAAATAGTGAGTTCAATGATCTTAGAAAAACATGGAAAGACTTGCACAGAATAAGATCAAAGTGAACAGAACCTGAAGAATATTGCTTAAAGTAATAGCAACATTGTTTTAAGAGTGACTAAGTAATTCTGACTGTTATAAATACACAAATTAAAAATAAAGGACATATGAAGAAAGAAGCTATCTGCATCCAGAGAAAGAACTGATAAATATAAGTGCATAGAATAATTTATGTGTATGTGTGTTTGTGTGTTCACATACATACAAATACACATATACATACATACATATATGTGCATATCTATATCTATATACCTATTTGTGTTTAATGGTAACCATCTCTAGGGTAGGGTGGGAAGGAGAAGAACAAAGGGAAAAAAAGGAAATTTATATGATAGTTATATATTTAAAAGGAATAGCAAGTTGTACAAATTGATTTGCAGTTTCATGTGCAATCATCTTTTTTATTATACCGTTTTATGGAAATGCTTGTTTTGTTCCATAAATTAAAAATAAAATAAATTTTAAAAAAGAATAAAAAGGAAACAATTTTTTCTTTCCATAATTCCTTCTCTCCAGGTCTGTCATAGAGACAATATAAGAATATCACACTCTGCCTGCAATGATTACTTATTGGCCATATCTTCACAGGTAGGCTTCTGAGAAATTGTGTGTAAAGCTAATTTATCTAAAATTAATTGCATTTTAATAACACCAAGCATAATTATTTCAAAGGATAATGGGCAATATTTATGTAGCATTTTAAGTTTCAAAAAGCACTTTCCAAACACTAGATTTGATTCTCACAGTTTTGTAAGATAGGCAGGTAAAGGTAGTGTCATTCCAATTTTACCGTATTTTAGGTTACAGTTATTTAATATGTGTGCATTCATTTCAACAAAAATCTGTTAAATGTGCAAAGAGCTGGAATATTATCTGTATTTTATAGGTAGTGAAACCGAATCTCAGTAAGGATAAGTTACATTCCCACAGTCACATGGCAAGTGAGTGTCCTAGGTGGGATTCAAAACTTAATCTCTCCTGTTGCCACAGCAAGCATTTTCTCTATCACACTATGATGCCTCTCCTCTTTGGAATTTTTTTTGTAAAGCAAAGAATCTATCTTTAAATTCAACATTTACCATCCTAGTTAACTTTTTGCATAAAGTTCAATATTTATATTCTTAAAGCATGATATTTTTTCAACTAGCTTACCAAAAGTACTATCCAAACATGCTTTAATATGCCTTCTCCAATCCCTGATAGGAAGGAAATTGAATGAATATGAATGAATACAAAAGCATTTATTGTGTGTTTAATATGTACCAACACTATTTAAGTACCTACTATGTACCAGAAAATGGAGTAAGCTCTTTATAAATATTATCTCATTTGATTTTCACAATTATGATGGGAGGTATGTGCTATCATCATCCTCATTTTACAGTTGAGAAAACTAAAGCAGTTTTCTCTGTTTCTGTCTCTCTGTCTGTCTGTCTCTCTAGTGAGTATATAAATGTTAGAAGAGGCAGTGCTTCTGGACTGGTGTTATAGGCTGTCCTATCACATTGGAATTTCTGATTCTTTAATTGGAAATGGAGGAAAGCAAGAGAGCCAGGTGAGACCTATTTGTGACATGGCAGCATGACATCAAAGGTTTAATATTTCAGGTTGACTTTCCATATGTGTTTGTTCCTCTGTGTTGTAGAGATCTCTGGGTAAAACCTGTACCAGGCTGTGCTTCAGGTCTTGGGTACAGCAACTGGCGCATGGGCTGGACGATGCTGCCTCTGAAATAAAATTAGCCACAGCTAGACCCTTAAAAATACATTCTTGAGACTTAATTTCCTCTGGGGTGCTTGTCTTTGAAGCAATGTGATCCTTATAATAAGAGGTAGTGGGAGTAATGGGAAATGAGGCAGCTAATTGGCACAATGCTACTACACCTGAAGTCTGGAAGTCCTGCATTCAAATCTGGTCTCAGACACTTTTCAGCAATGTGATCTTGGAAAAGTCACTTTTCCAAGTTTCCTCATTTATTGTTTGTTTGTTTGATTTAGTTTTCAACATTCATTTCCACAAGATTTTGAGTTCCAAATTTTCTTCCCATCTCTTCCCTACCCCTACCACAAGATGGCAAGCATACTGATTACCCCTTCCCCCAGTCTGCCCTCTCTTCTATCCCTCCCTCCCCTTACCATCTTACTCCTTACTTTCTTGTAGGGCAAGATACATTACTATACTCCATTGCCTGCATATCTTATTTCCTAGTTGCATGTAAAAACAATTTGTTTATAAACATTTGTTTTTAGAACTTTGAGTTCCAGATTCTCTCCCTTCTTCTTTCCTCATCTACAAGAAGACAAACAATTCAGTATACATGTGTAGTTACGCAAAACATTTCCATAGTAGTCATCTATGAAAGACTAGCTATATTTCCCTCAATCCTATTCTGCCCCCCATTTATTCTATCTTCTCCTTTGACCCTGTCCCTTTTGAAAAGTGTTTGCTTCTGACGAACCCCTCCCCCAATCTGCCCTCCCTTCTATAATTTCCCCCCTCCCCTCTTATCCCCTTCCCTTCTACTTTCCTGTAGGGTAAGATACCCAATTGAGCATGTATGTTATTCGACCTTAAGCCAAGTCCAATGAGAGTAAGGTTGACTCATTCACTTTCTCCTCCCTGCTCTTCCCCTCCATTGCAATAACTTTCTCTTGCCTCTTATATGGCATAATTTACCCTATTCTGTCTCTCCATTTCTCCTTCCAATATATTCTCTCTCACCTCTTAATTTTATTGTCTAGATATCATCCCTTCATATCTTCATGTTTAATTCACCCTGTGCCCTCTCTCTATGTATACAAATACATACACACAAAAATATGTGTGTGTATATATATATATATATATATATATATATATATATATATACATACATACATACACACAGGCATATACACACACACATCCTTCATCTATACTAATACTGAGGAAAGTCTCATGAGTTACAAATATCACCTTTCCATGTAGGAATGTAAACAGTACAACTTTAATAAGTCTTTTATGATTTCTCTTTCCTGTTTACCTTGTCATGCTTCTCTTGCTTCTTGTATCTGAAAGTCAAATTCTCTGTTCAGCTCTGGTCTTTTCATCAAGAATGCTTGAAATTCTCTTTCATAGAATGTCTATATTTTCCCATGAAGTATTATACTCAGTTTTTCTGGGCAGGTGATTCTTGGTTTTAATCCTAGCTCCTTTGACTTCCAGAATATCATATTCCAAGCCCTTCGAACACTTAATGTAGAAGCTGCTAGATTTTGTGTTATCTTCATATTTCCATAACACTCAAATTTCTTCCTGACTGCTTATAATATTTTCTCCTTGACCTGGGAATTCAGGAATTTGACTATAATATTCCTAGGAGTTTTCTTTTTGGGATCTTTTTCAAGAGGTGATTGGTGGATCGTTTCAATTTCTATTCTATTCTCTGGTTCTAGAATATCGGGGCAGTTTTCCTTGATATTTTCTTGAAAAATGATTTCTAGGCTCTTTTTTTGATCATGGCTTTCAGGTAGTCTAATAATTTTTAAATCATGTCTCCTGGATCTATTTTCTAGGTCAGTTTTATTTTTTCATTGAGATATTTTCCATTGTCTTCTATTTTTTTTTCATTCTTTTGGATCTGTTTTATAATATCTTAATTTTTCATAAAGTCATTAGCTTCCATTTGCTCCATTCTAATTTTGAAGGAATTATTTTCTTCAGTGAGCTTTTGAACTTCCTTTTCTATGTGGCCAATACTGCTTTTGAAGACATTCTTCTCCTTATTGACTTTTTGGACCTTTTTTTAACCATTTGAGTTAGTCTATTTTTTAAGGTGTTATTTTTTCAGTATTTTTTGTTCTCCTTTAGCAAGCTGTTGACTCATTTTTCATTATTTTCTTGCATCACTCTCATTTCACTTCCAAATTTTTCCTTTACTTCTCTTATTTGATTTTCAAAATCCTTTTTGAGTGCCTCCATGGCCTAAAACCCATTCATATTTTTCTTGGAGGCTTTTGATGCAGGAGTTTTGACTTTGTTGTCTTCTGGTTCTATGTTTTGATCTTCTTTGTCACTAGAGAAAAATTCTATAGTTTAATTCCTTTTCCTCTGTTTGCTCATTTTCCCAATTATTTGATTTTTGAGCTCTTTGCCAGGGTAGGACTCTGCTTCCAGAATGGAGAGTGCTCTGTCCCAAATTTCCGGGACAGAGCTGTTGTCAGAGCTGCTTCTAGGCACCTCCCTCAGAACTGTGAGGAAGAAACCCTCTCCACCACGGCCACAAACTCTGCCATGCCAGCACTCCTCCTCACCCCAGGACGGTCACCCAAGGCTGTGACCCAGATCCAAGCAGGGCATAGCAAGAGAATCCTGCCTCAGTGCCAGCAAAGAGATCCCTGCAATTGCCCTCTGATCAGCTGCTTGGT
Organism: Petaurus breviceps papuanus; assembly: GCF_028583685.1. Lineage (NCBI taxonomy): Eukaryota > Metazoa > Chordata > Mammalia > Diprotodontia > Petauridae > Petaurus > Petaurus breviceps. The sequence continues at coordinate 14,740,803 of NW_027186296.1, read as the reverse complement.
CCCCCCACCATCTGTGGGCCTGGAGGTTTTGAAGCAGCTGCTGCTGCTGCTGTTGCTGCTACCACAGTCACTACCACCACCTCTGTCACCCTGGAGCCAGGGGCCAGACAATGCTCTTTTCTCACCCCGGTCCAGTAGGGTTTCCCCACTGACCTTTTACTTTCTCTTTGGTGTTTGTGTGTTGAAAAGTCTGGACACCATCACATGTGCCAGTGATGCAGTCCCCTGAGGTCTGCTCTAGTCCAGTCTGTGCCCACAAAGCTCGTGCAGGACTGCACTCCACTCCCAGCCCTGTGCAGTAGGCTTTCCTTTTGACTTGCCAGGCTGTCTTCAGCTGGAGATGTATTTAACTGTCATTTTGTGTGTTCTGTAGCTCTAAAATTTGTTTAGAGTCATTTTTTACAGGTCTTGGAAGTGACTGGTGTATGAGCTCAAGCATGTTCCTGCTTTTACTCCACCATCTTGGCTCTACCTCCACAGTTTTCTCATTTGTAAAAAGGGATATTATAACAATAGCATACAATAATAACCTTCCCAAGGCTTGTTGTGAGGATAAATGGACTAATATTTATGAAACACTATATAAATGTTAGCTATTATTGTTATTATTATTAATTATTATTCATATCTTTCTGACAGCATAAAACAGCCTAAATCTTTATTGGAATGATTAGTGTAAGTATATAACAACTTGATTCTCTCTATACATATTAAGACTGTAAGTATATTTATGCTACCATAGCTAATATGTACATCTGATTTCATAAAAATGACCCAGTACAAGCATACATGTGAATAAATTTAAGTTCAGAATATTAATGACCTAAGAACAAAGATTGACCCTTAGATTCAGCAGAATGATTTTTCATCCTCGCTATTTTGTTTCTGATGGTTGCAACAAAGAAAAGGCATGATAGTACTATTTAACATCAACCACAAAGGGTTTATATCTATAGACACCTTAGTTTTCCTTAGTAAGAAGGAAAACCATTTGTGAATTTATCTATGCCTTTTGGAAAGTCATTTATATTTTAAGACTGACTCATATATTGTGGTAACAAGTCCCATCAGTCTATTTGACAAAGCATTATATGTATCACTTGAAAGCTGCAATGGAAATGATAACTCTAACTCAGAAGGAAGGCATAAGAAAAATAATTAACATCCACCAATGTCTGATATTATGAAAGTGAGGGATTACCTATGTGTCAGATGGTTATCCATAATACAATGCTCAGTACAAGCCTCTTTGATTCTCCTAAAATTTAGATGTACTAAATATAACTGTCCCAAACCTTCAAATGAATCCAACATCAAGGTCAGATTCAAAGATAGAGTTGCATGATATTCTCTTGCTATTAGGGTTTCTTTTAAAATTATAATATCTTGGGGGCAGGGCCATTTGGGATTTGTATTAAACAAGGCCTGTTGTGCATTCATGATAGCAGGAATGACACAATTTTTTTTCCATAAGAAAGACAGGAGCAACCTTCTATAAGCAAGTGAATGATGTGAATGGCACCAAAGTTTTTTCTTGTCTCCCAGGTAATCCACATCAACCAAGCCACTAAGTGTCAATGGAAAGAATCCTAGACTTGGGAGTAAAGAGACTTGTAATTCTAGCTGTGCTGCTAAGTAAGTGTTTAACCTTGGACAAGTACTTTGGTCTCTTTTGGCATCAGTTTCCAATGGCAAAATAAGAGGCTTGAGATTATAGGCTTATGGATTTAGAAACTAGAAGAGACCTCCTAAATAATCTAATCCAGTTCCCTCTTTTTTCAGATAAGGAAACTGAGACCCAGGGAGAGTTGGATTGAATTTTATTTGATTGGATTTGAACCCAGGTCATGTGACTCCAGAGACAGAACTACTACACCATTGCTGCCTCTGCAGGATTCATTCCAACTCTGACATTCATAGATTCCATGATTCTATGAGTTATTTGGCTTAATACTTTTACACAGCAAATTCCTTTTAGGAAAAATAACATTATCTATTGGGTTATAAACTCTTAGAATGAATAATAATAAGTTATGTACTTAATATGTACCAGTTACTATGCTATGTTCCAGGGAAGCAAATATAAAATGGCAGTCCCTGCTCTCAAGAAACTTACATTCTAGTAGGAAAAGATAGCACATAGTGTTATATGTATATATGTATAGTGTTATATGTTATATACTAAAAGATAGTATCTAGGGAGCAGTATTTTAAACAGGGAATACAGAGAAAATGATGATTGGAGTCCTAGAACAAAAGATTGGCATGTTCTTTTGAGGAATGGTCGTACTGATTTAATTTCTGTTTACAGAGTTAGAATTGGAAAATAGGGGTTGAGGAAAGCATTAAAATTGTGGTGTGGTGGGTGTGGTGGGTGTGGTGGATCTAAAACCAGGCAAAATCAAGTGCACACTTATCAATCAAAAACCAAAGTTATTGGGGTGGGAGATTGAGTCTGGGTCAGCAGTTGGGATTGGAGAGAAGTTGCCATGGCACAGAGATGGCCAGGAAGTGATGAGGTTGGGCTGAGATTGGGCAGAGATGAATGTTCCCTACACAAAACCCAGGAAGGAATAAGAGGGTCAGTGGGGACCAGCGGTGGAGGAGGAAGAGGTGGCATTGATTGACGATGGCCAGGGCATGACACTGTGGACTTGAGACCTGGCAAGATGAGTGAAAGCAGGGATGGTATCTTGGTAATATTTACATTCCCCACAGCACCTGGTATTGTGCCTCATGCATAAAAGCCGCAGAGTGAATGCTCATTAAATTGAATGTTATAACAAATTGGATTATTTAGGAACTAGTCATTTAGCAGAAGGGATGGGATAATTGACAGATGAGTTCTGAGGTAGGGGAACATTAAATATGGCATGTGTGAGGCTAAGGAGAAGTTAGAATTGCTAGGGAAAGTGAGGTTGTGTAAATTGCCACATTGGTGGTCGCTGGGTAGTGCCACCAATAGGTGACCCAGTGGATGTGGGTGGAGGCAAAACAAGAGTTAAAGTGATGAGAATAGATGAGGACATAGAGAGGGAGATGGAACAGAGCTCCAAACAAGGTTTACCAACTTCACAATTTTGCACAGGATGGGTCTGAATGTAGATACACTTAAAATTGGTAAGGTAGTTAATAAAACAACAGGACACATCATTGGAAGGGCCATTACACAGGCATCCTTGAAACATCTTGGGGAAATGAAAATCATTATACACTACATCAGTTCAGAAGGTAGTACTTGTGGGTACCTGATATAACAAGTCAGGCTTATAATTTTATTGAATAGATGCCTCCGCTAAAGTCCTCCTCTTTTCCCTCATTTTGTTGTGGTGAAGGTGGTTCTAGAAAGCAACACAAGTGGAAATCAATTTCTTGTAATTTCTATCAAGTTGTCAAAGCTTCAAGTCTGACCTAGTGGATAGACTGTGTGCCTCCTACACAAAGCCCACTAAGTTTGAATGGGCCATTACCAATTTGGCTGTAGGGGGATGCTTTTTTGTTTTTGCCATAGCAAATCTGATAAACTATCCACTAAATTACACAGGGATGGCAATCTTCTTCAATGGAAGGAAGACCCACCTCCAACAAAATATCGAATATCTTGGAGAGGAGGCAGGGAGTAGAAAACATCTCATTCAAAAGATGGCAGTTGGGTTTTGAAGGACAACAAAGATTCAAAAGAAGTAGAGGTGAGGAGAGAGAACATTTCAGGAACAGAAGGCAGTCATGTAGAAGGGGATGCCCAAGATGATCGGTGATCTCAGATCACTTTGGTTCAATGTTTACTGAGCATCTGCTATGTGTAAGACACAGGGCTCCTCAATCCCACTCAAATGAACCACATCCTCTCCTCACATCCCCTTCCTCCATGAAAACCTCCCATGGATTTCTCTGCTGCCTGACTGCCCCTGGATAACTGTGCCACACACGGAAATACTGGATTACATTACATTTAGTTTTAATCCAGTCTTGTGCTGCTCTCCAATTATAAGTAGATTTTAAGGTTTCTGAGGCTAGTGTATCATATACTAGAGATGCTAGTATCATATACTAGCATCTCTCATTGCTAGAATTCAAAGTAATCAAATTTAATCCGGTCAACAAGAGACAATGTAGAAAACAGGCTGAGTTGGGTATCAAGAAAAATCAAACTTCAAAACCTGTCTCTGGTTAGTTGTGTAACCACGGAGAAAGCACATAAGCTTTCTGAGCCTTAGTTTACTTATCTAGAACCCCTGGGGATCATAATATTGGTTCTACCTTATGGCAGCAGTGATGAATAGATAGAATGGATAGAACTCTGGGCTTGAAGTCAAGAAGGCTTGGGTTCCAATCTGGCCTCAAATACTTACTAGTTGTGTGACCCTGGGCAAGTCACTAAATCTCCATTTGCCTCAGTTTTCTCAATTTTAAAATGGGGCTAATAATAGCACCTAACTCCCAGAATTATTTTGAGGATCAAATGAAATAATATTTGTAAGTCAATTAGCACAGTGCCCAACAGATAGTAGCTACTTCATCAATGCCTGTTTCCTTCCTTCCACAAGATTGTGAGGAAAATGTTTTGTGTTCTTTTAAAGCATTAGAAAAACATGAGATGTTGTATCCAATTCAGCAAATATTCTTTAAGGATTCTATGTTCCTGGGAATTCCCCCAGGCATTGTGGGGCTATAAAAAGGTGAAAAATGACCCAGGCTTTGTCCTCAAGGAATCTAATAGTGGATGGAGATAGATGGAGATATGGTTTATATGAAAGATTGTGGGCATAGCAGTCAGTCTTGGAGTCAGGAAATTCTGGGTTAAAATACTGCCTTTGACACATATTAACTATGTAATCATGTACAAGTTATTTGATTTCCCAGTATTCCCAGCCGACTCTCTAAGACTAAGTTATAGACAATTTGCCAATCTATATCAGTGGAGAAAGTTTAGACATTCTGGAAATTCTCTACTCTGGAAAAAATCATAGGTATTCTCCTTGCCTTACCCCCTTAAAAACAACAACAACAAAACTCAACTTATACATGAATAAGCATCAACAATAGACATATGGTAGCTGTGTAATAAATAGGTATGTATCTGAAATGAATTGATTATTTGCTTTAGACTAGTTTGCTATTACTAAGGGCAATCAAAATTAAAATTTAGTTCTCGTTGACCAAGGCCCGTGTTCTACAAACAAAGCAACAAATCCTATGCATCCAATTGCTATAGTTCAGCTAAGTGAGTAGGACAGAGGTCTTGAATGGGCTAGAGTCTAGGGATACTTTAGTTTATTATTTTCACAACTGCAGAGATCTATCAGCTCCCAAATATGCCTTTCCTTAGGCATGACATGGCAGTTTGTAGTGCTGGAGTAATATCCTGGCCCTCGGGGTGAATTCTATAGGTGAGGAAACATTTCAGAAGATCCTGGGAGATATTTTTTTTCCTTCTTTAAGAAGTATTGAACTAGAGGAAGGAATAACTTCTAAGATTGGGTTACTCAGAATGAGAACATGCAGCTGCTGACAGGCTTGTCAGAAGAGAAAAATAGTATCAAGCCCTCACCAGAAAAACCGCATTTGCCACCCTACCCATCTCAGGACAGTTTTGTCCTTCAGGCAAAGAGATTAGCTTCTTCCACTGAGTAAGGATTTCTTGGACAATCTTCTGGCTCCCTAAATATTCTTTTATTTTTAAATCAGAGGAAAGAAAGAAAGGAAGGAAGGAAGGAAGGAAGGAAGGAAGGAAGGAAGGAAGGAAGGAAGGAAGGAAGAAAAAGGAAGGAAGGAAGGAAGGAAGGAAGGAAGGAAGGAAGGAAGGAAGGAAGGAGGGAAGGGAAAATGTAAGCAAGAAAACACACACAGACACACACACACTCTAAGGGGAAACTATACCTATGGACAAGAGGCTGGGTCTTTAAAAAGATCAGCATGCTCCATGGGAAACTGTCATCATTGGCTGCTTCATGGAACCTCGTGCAAATTCCAAATCTCTGTCTGCAACCTGATTTGGTTTCACATCACAATCCATTCCGAAGCTTGTTGTTATGCCAAAATGATTCAAAAACCCTAAAGGAGCGCAAAGAGTGCCTTTTAAGTAGTTTGGAAAAAAACCTTAAGACGTGTTCATCTGAAATGCTCCTTCAATCCTCAGGCAGGGACGTTTGCCTTTATTAGGGGTTTGTGAGAATCCTGTCAAAAAGTCTTTCATAGCCTAAAGTTTTCAACCTGGGACATTCTGATTTGGTCCTGAGGCAGGTACCTTTGTGAGCTTTCTTATCTCCCTATGAAGTGTAGAAGCTTTTAAGAGAGTCTCAGGGATGTCCTGAGGTACTCTGATTGTCTGTCAGCATGGTGACAGGGGTACCTAGTTGTCTTAAAAAAAACTCATCTTTACTTTTCATTTAATTGGTATTGTTGGTTTAATTGCAGAGATGGGGCCTGTCACTTGCCTTCTGTAGCCCAGAGGTTTTTGGAAGATACTACGTCTGCCTTCAGAGGATGTAACAGCCTCTTCAGGGATGCTCTTACTCCCAATGCTCAAAGTGACTTCACAGCCTGAAATCCTTCTAATAAGCTTAAGACAGGCCTGAATTTATTTAAATGTCTAATTCTAAATGTACGTATGCCTGGTAGTAATGTTTACCATCTGTCTGACACTGCCGGTTGAGGTAATTGTCAAACTACAGTATGACATATGCTGCACATATTTGGACCTTAAATATAACAGCCTTGGCATGAAACAATTGGAAACTGAGATTTAATCTTTGGTATCATTCAAGTTGGAGTTGAACAAACAGACAGTTCTGGGCTATTACTGTTTTCTCCCGCTATGACAAATACTCCTCTGTGCTCATGCCTGAGAACAATGTGGTTTTGGGACTTGCTTTTTTTTGGGGGGCGGGGGCGACTCGAGGGGAATTTTACTATTCTATTTCTGGGACATAGGAAACTAAGCAGGAATGGTGGCTGAGGAACAGGAAGATCAAATCCAATCCCGGGATCCAGGCTCCAACAACATATGGTCTCAATCAACTAATTCAGAGATGGCCGTATTTAATGACCTGGAGCCCTAGTGGCTTACTCCATTCAATAATGTGACCCTCTGGGGCGTGAAGGAAAGGAAAAGCTATGATTTCTCTTTTTATTTCATCTATCCAAGTTCCCATTCTTCTTTACTTCTTTTTTGCTACCCCTCTCTCAGAAGGGTGTGGGGGAATCTCATTTATGGATCCAGAAAGCCTCAGTGATATATATCTCAAGAGGCCCAGTATGGCCATAGAAGGATGAGCACAATGCCTTTTTCATGTTATTTTGGTGGACTGAGACAGGCTCTAAGTGACAAATATTTCAGGCAATGCTCTCTTTCCCCTTAAATACAAGCAGTACTGTAGAATTAGATACAGCTGTGTAGATGCCTAAAGCTCGACTTGAAAGGCCTACTTTATACTTGGATTAGAGATGAGTGTGTCTATTGTAGCTGCAGTAGCGTCTGGCTCTACAGGGATGTAAATATGGCAACAGGAATAATGTAGCCCTGGCACTAACGTAACTAAGAATGCTGTAAATGCCTCTTCTAAATCTGTATGTCATGTCATTATACATGGCCCTTCATACAATAATAACCTCCAGCGTAATGTCAACCGAGACAAACTCTTGCTAACCCTATTGCTATTCCTAGGCTCTGTTGCCTTTTCATTGACAAAAGCAGGCATCTGGGGAATTCTTGAAGGGAGACATGAGTGTTGAGTATGATCCTTTTGGGGAAAAAAGTTTAGGGGGTTTGGGAGGTTAAAATGGCAAAGTATCAGGTCAACCCAAGTTAGGTCAGGAAAGGATTTTCCCCTAACAAAAGTAAAAGAACCCAAATCTTCTAAAGCCATAGCAACTTGATACCATAATTTGGGATTCTGCCAAGATCTCTACTTAAGCCTGAAGCTTAACATACCCTCTGTTTTCCAATTAGTAACAAGACTATATTTAGCAAAGGTCTTTTTGGTGCCACCAAAGTAACAAAATGGTTTGTAAATCTAACATGCATATACTTCACTGGATGATGTTTCAGAGAGGAGCCTAAACAATCCTAGAGGCATACTATTCAGGATTCCAAGTAGTCTGGACAGAATGGTGTGGTTAAAAAGGACAATAGATCTGGAGTCATTGGGCATGGGCATGAACACTAATTCTCTCACTTAACTCTCTGTGTGACTTTGGGCAAGCCAGGTACATTTTCCAGACCTCAGGCTTTAAAAGAAGAAAACTAAAGTAGGTGATCTCCCAGATTCTCTTTTAACCTAGGGTCTGTGAACTTATTTTTTTTTAAATATGATATTTCATTTTTTCCCCAATTACATATAAAAACAATTTTTTTACATTATTTTTTTAAAAATTTAAGTTGTGATTTCCAAAATCTATCCCTCCCTCCCCTATCCCCTTCTCAAGATGGTAGGCAATTTGATATGGGTTCATGTAAAATATTTTCATATTAGTGATTTTGTGGGGGGGGAAACTTGAATGAAAAGAAAGAGAAATAAAGAAGGAAGAAAAAAAGCAAGAAAGCAAGCAAGAAAGAAAAAGAAATAAGAGAAAGAAAGAGAAAAACAGTATGCTTTGGTGTGTTCAGATGTCATCAGTTTTTTCTCTGGAGGTAGATAGCATTTTTCATCATGAGGCCTTTAGGATTATCTTAGATCATTGTATTGATGAGAACAGCTAAGTAATACATTGTTGTTCTTCGTACAGTATTAGTGTTACTATGTACAATGTCCTCCTGGTTCTGCTCACTTCACTTTGCATCAGTTCATGTAAATCTTTCCAGGTTTTCCTGAAAGCATCCTGTTCATCATTTCTTATTGCAACATAATATTCCATTATATTCATGTACCATAACTTGTTCAGCCATTTCCCAATTGATGAGTATCCCTTCAGTGTCCAATTCTTTGCCACCACAGAAAGGGCTAATAAATATTTTTGTACAAATAGGTCCCTCTCCCCCACTCCCCCTTTTTAAAAATTTCTCTGGGATACAAACCTAGTAGTAGTATTGTTGGGTCAAAGGATATTCACAATTTTACAGTCTTTTGGACATAGTTGTGAACTTATTTAAAAGATAATTGAATTTCAATAGAATTGGTTTCTTTTATAATCTCATATATTTTATGTATTCCAAAATATTATTCTGAAAATGGGTCCATAGGTTTTACCAGACTGCCTAAGGGATTCATTAAGAAATAAAACAATATGTGTAAAGCACAGTAGCTGGCATATAGTAGGCACTTAATACATATTTGTCCCCTCCCTTCCCCTTTCTTCTTTTCCTTTCCCCCATGATGCACAAAAAGGTTAAGAGTCTTTATTCTAAATCTATGAGCCTACTTGTGGAACCTCAAGCAAGACACTCACCCAACCCTCTCTTGGTCTTGATCTCCTCAGCTATAAAACGAAGATGTTGGCCTAGAGATTGAGGTAATTGTCAAGCTACAGTATGGCATATGCTACACATATTTGGACCTTAAATATGACAATCTTGGCATTAAACCTCCAGGGTCCCTTCCATTTCAAAATTAGATGATTTTTCTACAGATGACTAGATAAAAATGAGGGTGATAAATTCATTAAAAAATGATAAATCTCCCTGTCAGGGGCTGTGGGGACACAAAGATCCTGCAGGGGACTTTTATCCTTCTCACTTAGCCTACTATCGCCAGACAGGCCTGGATGTAGGCAAAACTGCAAAACATTTGGTTTGGGAGACTCTTCCTCTTGTCTTTTCCTTGGTTCAAGCTTCTCTTAGTGCCCCCTTGATTTATTTTTTAACTTTTCTCTTTAGGAGTGTACCATGCCTCAGCTCTAGCTGGACCTCCTTCAAACTAGTAAAGCATATTTATGCCCTCTCCTTTGTGCTCTAGGCCTGCACAAGTAAATAAAACTAATCTGGCAAGCTAAGTGTGGAATTTGGGGTAGAAAGGATTAATTTGTGGTTCTTTCCCCCCCTAAAAATGAAATTCTTTTGTATTTTAATAGAAATTTGTCATGTCAGGTCAAAGGATCATCAGTATATCAATCAACAAGCATTTACTGAGTGCCTATTATATGCCCAGCAATATTCTTGGAGCTGGGGATGTGAAGAAAAAGTGAAATTGTACCCATGCTCAGAGTGCTTATACTTTTTTGGGAAAAAAATGTATCCATTTAAATATGTACAAAATAAACAGTGCAATTTTTAGGGGGAAGGGAGGCACTGACAGTTGGGGGAAGTAGAGGAACCTATAGGGGTAGGAGTTTTATACTGATGTTGGAAGCTGTTTATGGGTATGTAAGGGGAGGAAATGGTACTAGATTTTTATTGGGTTTTGCTTTAAACATAAAGATAGCATTTGCCTTTCCCTTACTTTGATAAATAAGATGTAAAATGTGTGCCTTTGAGGTACAAGCCTATTTGGCAAGGACCAGGGAAGAGGATTTGCCTCACATAGTAATGTGGGGGGAGGGGAGAGTCCTTGCAAGGTGTGGGGGTGACTTTCAGCAGCATCCTTCCCATCACATTCAATACTATCTCCCTGTGAGTATGGCCTCCTTGCTGGACCGCTCCCCCACAATCGTTCTCCTTCACCCCCACCCCACTAGAACAGGGATGGACTGGAAGACCTTCTTCCCTTCCATTTCCTTCCTTCCTTCCTTCCTTCCTTCCTTCCTTCCTTCCTTCCTTCCTTCCTTCCTTCCTTCTCTTCTTCCTTCCCTCCTTTTTGTTTTCTTTAATTCTTTCTCTCATAATAACTCACATTTGATAGTACTTTGAAGATGATAAATAATTTTTCTCTCATTATTATAAGATAGATATAAGATATAAGATAAGATAGATATAAGATACTGTTATACCCATGTGACAGATGAAATACCAAGAGGTAACCTGATGACCTCTCTAAGGTTATAGAGCTGATGTTATCAACAGAGCTAGCACTGTCTCCTAGGCCTTTGACTTTCAGTTTCACTCTCTTTACAGTGAAGAATAGCTAGGGTTTTGGAATGTTCTCATACAACTATTCTGGTTCCACTTAGAATCACAAGATCATGTGGCCCAACTTCCCTACCTCCCTTCATTTTTTCAGAGGAAGGAATAGAGGTCCTGAAAAGTCAAATGACTTACCCAGGGTCATACAACTTGTTAGAAAACCTTTGATTCTAGCTCTGCCACTATTTTCTACCAATTACAAAGCCATCCTTTCTATTCTCCTCCCTTAGGATGTGCTCCCCAAGGCCTGAATCAAACAATCATCCATCAGTCAATCCGCAAGTATATATTAGGTACCCACTATGTGCCTGATACTTTGGTATTCACTGTGAATACAAGTGCAGAGAAGAAGGCTCTGCAGTGATCTCTACTCACAATGAGTCAGAGGAACTGAATTCGAGTTTAGACTCTGTTATTCATTGTCTGGCCTTGGTCAAATAAACCATTTAAACTTCCAGGGTTTCATCTATCAAATAGGCTGGATGATCTCTAAGACATTTTCTAGCTTAGCATCTATTGACTCTGCCTCTGCTTCTCTGCCCTCACAACCTTCCCCTTCCCCCCTTCCCATCCAGAAAGAACCCTAAAGGTGACCCACCATGTTACAGCCAGCCACTCACTGCAGGTCCACTTTCCACCTCCATTACTGTTTGTCAGCTTCCCCATCCTACACAGCAGGAGTTAGCCAAAGTCTGTACGGAGGTATTAAGAATAATGGAAGAATACATGTTTCTGACTCCCTCACTGTAGGCAGGGACAGAGTGAACACTGTGTTGGTCCCTCAAGTTTTCCCTCTGTAGAGGACTAAAGGAAAGAGGAGGAATGATGGATTGTTGAGCTGAATTCAAGGCTATTCAGGCAGGGTGGGGTTGTGTGTAGGGGCCGGGAGCGGGGATCCATCCATCCAACTATCTGTTGCTGTACTCTGGCCAGCTGGCAAGGATAGACATGTCTTGGAAGGGAACTGGGGTGGGAGTGGGGGAGAGAGGGAAGGAAGGTCACTGTGGGTCTGGTGACCAGGTGGTGAGAAAGTGAGAAATGGAGAAATGAAAGGGCCTATTTTAAACTCTTTCTATATTTTCCTCCTTCAACGAAAGAGTAAACTTCCTTGATGATGCTGGATGAGTCATTATCTCAGATCTTTTAAATGGATAGTCACTGGACTATAACAGGCTCAGCAGAGTGTTCTGTGTTCTGAGGCCAAATTCAAAAGCATTTGCTATGGAAACCAAGCCTTAAGGTGCCTACCAGGCTCACCAGAGAAATGCCAGCTTCTTTACCAGGAGATGACTGAGGCTGTCCTTTCTAGGGACAAAAGCACTCCTGTCAGATGGCTAAGAAAAATGGCCTATTTGCCATTAAAAAAAAGTTGAAGTGGTTGCATGTATAAGGGATGGATCTCTGGGCCCCATGCTTACTTACATCTCTAAGCATTTAAATTACCTTTAATAGTTCCATAGCACCCTGGGCAGTTTTTGAGTGTGGGAACAGAAAGCAAACCAGTTAAATTTTCCAGGCTTCAAGCAGCTATGTGTGAACACATGCACCTATGTTTTGGTAGGACTCCTTCCATCACAATGATGTCAGATTCACCTTCTCCCAAAATAAATCTGGTCTCTCCTTTGCTCAAGACCCTTCAGTGGCTCCTTATTTTCCCATTGTATTAAGTAAGGCGGAAGGGGAAAGAGGAAACATTTATTAAGTATTTATGTGCCAGGCACTGTGCTAAGTGCTTTACAAATATCTCATTGGATAGACATAAACTTGTTAGTTTAGTATTCAGAGCCCTCAAACATTTGGTCATAATCTTCCTTTTCAGTCCTATTTTCATTCTCCCTTCCTTCACATAATTTTCACTCTAATCAAACTGGACTGGTCATCATACAAGTTGTTTCCCTGACTTTCTGACTTTATTTATATACTTTCCTATGCGTGACATTCCTTCCCTCCATCTGCCTTATGTGCCTTTTAAAACCCAACTCAAATGCCTATGATGTTTTTCTGGATTCTTCCTGTTGCAAATCTCCCCCATCCCCACCCATTCAAACAGTTCTTCTCAGAAATAATTGTGCATTATAGTTATTTGTGTATGTATCATATCACTTTGTACAGTATACATCCCATAAGGTGGGAAACTGTGTTGCATCTTCTATTGTAGCTCGTACAATGATCTGCACATCATAGGTGCCTAATGATGTCTGTTGAATGAATGAATGATGGAATTGAGTGGGTAGAGAGGAAGATGCTTGTGCTGCAAGCTTTGTTTCTGTCATATCTGCATGATATTTCTGACATATTGGAGCTGTATGTACCAAACACTCCTTTTGTGAGTTATATATCTTCTCTTGAAGTTTGTATTTATGTAAATTTTCTAAAGAAGGAAAACATCCACTTTAATGTTAGCTCTAAGGAGAGACATGCAATGGATCACAAAGAATGCTGGATTTGAAGTCAGAGATTCTGGGTTTGAATTCTGCCTTTGCCCCTTTCTCCCTGTGTCCCCTAGTGCAGGTTACTAAACTTGGTTGCTTCCCAACTACTTCATCAGAAAAATAAGGGGCTTAGACCAAGTGAATACTGTGGGTCTCTTCTGGCTCTAAATCCATGATGAAAAAACACAAATTCTATTATATTTATAATTCCGTTTACCCCCATCCTGACTTTACCACCACACACATATACAATTTGTCTACTTTACCCAGGGAATTTAGGGGTAGGATGTATGTGTGTGTGTGTGTGTGTGTGTGTATCTTTTTTTCTTGGGAGAAATGCCTTAAATTTATTTACTAGTATGATGGAAAATGTTTAATGGCTGGTTCTTCAGAAAACAATACAAGCAGGACACACTTTTAAGCTTAAACTTCAGGTCTCCATCTAGATTTTCTTAAGTCTAGACCAGGGGTCAGCCAATTATGACCTGAGGGCCACATCCTGCCCATTGGTTGCTTTTGCACAGCCTTGGTTCTCTGGCCATATAAAACAGGCACGAGCTGAATTTAGCCCATGGGGCCATTAGTTTGCCACTTCCTGGTCTAAACAATCAACAGAACAATAAATGAACCTGTTTTGTAGCATTTGCCCAATTTCTAAGTTATGAATGCTCGCACTGATAATTTAACAATCAGTTAGATGAAATTAGTAAAAGCAAGCTCTAGCACACCTCTGCTAGCATGACTACACTGCTTAAAATAATTGCAAATTTTACTCAGTGCTTTTTAGAAATAATATAAAAATAGTTGGGCTAGTGACTCTGGATAAAGGAGTTGCAGGAAGACTTTTGATTTTATTTTCATCAGATTTGTGAATGAGAAAGTGACTTTAGAGGATCATGATGGGTCAACAAAGGAAAAGGTTACACTGCCACTCTGGCAGCATAAAATTCCTCTAATATCCCTAATATTATCCTTATTATGTTTATATATAACATCTCTAATCCATATGAAAGGGATGTAATCACAGATGATGAGGTGTTAAGAAGGTGTAAACACCTAATGATTCCTTTACAAAGTGTGAATTAATGCACATTTCTGATATTTAAGAAGCAGCTTGGGATTTATTTGTACTGTATATTTGGCCATGCCCTGAGGGCCTTTAAAAGTCCGAGTTGCTAACTGTTTAGCCAGTTCAGTCAAGGAGTAAGCAGTGGAGGAAGAACCCAGCTCCTGAGAGGGAACCAGTCTTGACAAGGAACAGGGGAGGGATTTTCCCTCTTCCTCCCCAGCCCCAGTGCCCATATAATTTTGAAGGGGAGTCACTCTGCCAGTAGAAGACATTACATGTAGTAGGGAGCAGAGAAACACACTCAAGAGAGACACAGATACAGATAGGCAGCAACTTGAGACCAGAAGCAGTTTCAAGGAGTGAAACCTCTGGCAGCAGAAAAGAGATCTGGCTTTGGAATTAGGAGAGGAAGTAGCCGTGGCCTCACAAGTATCACTGTACCCGGTAAGGAATAGATTCTGTGAGTCCTGCTGAGTAACCCACTCAGCACAGCCTGGGAGGGTGGGATGGGGTGGTTATCCGGACTTCATTAGGAGAGAAAGCACAATGAAGCTTGTATCACTGCAGTTGTGAATTGCCTTGGCCCTATCTCTTCCATACATAAGTGATTAACTATTCCTTGAGCTCTAAATTTAAGCTCATTTTTCCCATGGACATGATGCATAATTGTGGGGAAAAGTACAATTTATGGTAGGAATGCTTGGTAGCTCATTGGATTTATCAGTCCCTATTAATGGGAAACATACTTGTAAGGGCTTGTGAGTTATGGCAAAAGGAATGGTTGTCTTTCGACCTCAAACATCTAGGGACCTAACCTGCAAATTGGTTAAGTGCTAAGGTGGTAGAGTCACCCAGAGTGGCTGCATATATAATTATGTGAAAGACAGATGGTAGAACATTGGAGAGGTAAGATGGAAGCTGTCAGAAACGGATGTCTTAGTCTTGCTAATTTCAGAGCACAGTTATGGAGAGGTAGGAGTTTTATTTTTACCAAGGGCCTTTTCATAGGTAAGGGCAGATAATATTTGTATTTTGAATACTGGTAGAAATCTCCAATACTAGATAAAATACATGAAAATAAGCAGAGCCCTGATGATGCTAGGAAAGGAAAGATCACCATAGAAAGTCTTGCTCATGAGCTCCTTGCAAAGTTATGAAATGTGATAATAAGTTTGCTGTGGTAGCTGTCTGTGATGATGATAACTAGTATTTATATTAAAGTTTGTAAAGTATTTCACAATCTAAAAATATCATTTTATCTTCACAACAATCCTGTGAGGTACATGCAGAAAATAAGCAGAGCCCTGATGATGCTAGAAAAGGAAAGATCACCATAGAAAGTCTTGCTCAGGAGCTCCTTGCAAAGCTATTCCACACATAAAGAAACTGAGGTGGAGAGAGGGCAAATGGCATACCCAGGGTCACACAGCTACTAAGGGTCTGTAGCCCTATTTGAACTTAAGTCTTCCCAACTTCCAAGCTGAATACTCTAACCATTGCTCCTCCTAACTTCCTTGAGTGCCAGAGACTTGAAGATCTCAGTTTCGATAAATATAGAAGGCAAGGGGAATGTTTCAGTGACTTAAAGAGATTATCCTATAGTTATGTTCCTTCTCATGCTAAATGACAACTGCATGTGTACAAAAGTCAGATTGTTTTTTCCTATTATAGCAGAAAGTGAAAGAATTGGAAGAATGCTTCTTTTCATTGTTACACAGAGTTAACCATTGTGGTGAAGAACAATGAAGACAGTGGCAGTAGGAACTCTCCAGATAAATGGTGAATCACCAGATTTACTAAGATACTAATGTACTAGCCAGCCTTGGACCTCTACTTTCATAAGCCTCTTTGGGCTTTATTATGATGCTTGTTTTGACTCAGATTCTATTCCAGCTACCACTTAACCTCCCAGTAAACTAGAACTTTTCTACTCTGGCTTATCAAAGAAAAGGAAATATTCTTTGAAGAGTGGGAAACCCAACATGGCGGTACACATCTATAATCCCAGTTACTGGTGGAGTCTGGAGCTGGTGGGTGACTTGAGTTAGGGGATCTGAGCTAAAGTTGGGATAAAACCAATGGGGTATCTTCACTAAGGCCAGTACTAATGTGGTGAACCCCCAGGAACAGAGAACCAGTGGGCTGTGTAGGAAAGAGGGAAGTGACCAAATTCAGGAACACAGAGTAGGTCAAAGTTTCTGAAGTGATTAGCAGTGGAGCTGGACTTAGGAGTAGCACTTTGAGAAAGATAGGGAGATTCAGTTCCAAAAAAATAGTTAAGTTTAAAAAAAAGAAAGGAGAGAAAAAGTGCTTTAAAAGGAAAACCATGAGTAAAAAGACCCTGAAACACAAGGAATGTTATTTTCAGTCATTTCAGTTCAGTATGACTTTTTTGTGATGCCATTTGGGGTTTTCTTGGCAAAGACACTGGAGTGGTTTGCCATTACCTTCTCCAGCTTATTTTACAGATGAGGGAACTGAGGAAAACAGGGTTAAGTGAATTGGCCAGGGTCACAGAGCTAGTAAATGTCTGAGGCTGAATTTGAACTTGGGTCTTTCTGACTTCAGACCTGCCTGGTACTTTATCCACTGTGCCACCTAGCTGCTGAAGCATAAGAAAATTCAACCCTGTATCAGGAGGCCAATGTAAGGAGTTGAAAGGTGATCTAGTGCTTAGCACAAAGCTTTGAACACAGTAGGCACTTAATAAATGTTTATTGGTTGGACAATTGATATGGAGAAATCAAAGAAGGACCACTGAACTGTTGCCATACAGGCTGTCCCAAAAGCCATAATGCGGTTTCTAGTTTTAATAATTAAAACTGCACCCCATACTTTAAGTTTAAGCATCTTCACCAGGTAAAGGTGATATTCATGAGACAGAGGTATATCCTAGGAAGAGGAAGCAGTTGTCTGCATTCCACAGAATGATGATGACCCACAGGTACCACCAGAAAAGGAACTCTAGGCCTGGACACAGGAGGAAAAGATGAGTTATAGGAATGAAGGTTTCCTTTCTGAAGGGTATCAGCTCTATGTTGAATGAACATGAGCAATTCTACACTTGAAACCTAGAATCCATCTCCAAGGAATATAAATCTAAGACAAGAAATTGAAGCTCCTAGGGATACTAGCAGTGATTCTATTATTCTGGCATGCCAGTTGAAGGAGGGTCTTAAGAAGTAAAGAGAGTATATCCAAAGAGGCAAGCTATTTAAGAAGACTGTGTGAGAGAAAGAAATTTAGTTTTGCAGATCAGGACTTCATATACAGTAATGGCGGGCATTTAGTCAAAGACAGAGCAAATCTAAATGGGGCCAGGAAAAATATATTACCTGTAGACTTAAAATGATTAGAAGTACCTTAAAAATAAAATGGGAGAGCTAGGAAGAAACTTCTTTTTTTTTTTTTTAAAGCAATAGGGGTTAAGTAACTTGCTCAAGGTTACACGGCCAGTTATTTCTGGGTGTGGTGCTAAGTGTCTGAGCGCGGATTCGATCCCAGGTCATTTCGACTCTGGGGCCGGTGCTCTTACTCACTGAGCTACCTGGCCACCCCCTAGGAAGAAACTTCTTGTGTGCATCTACTAAGCCCTATACCACCCACAATAATAGACATGACATAATAATGCCTCACATTTATCTAGAACTCCAAAGTTTACAAGGTAGTTTCATCACACAAATCCGGTGAGTGAGGAAATAAAACTATCATTATCTCCCTTTTTAAGACAAGGAAATTAGGACACAGAGAGCACGAGTAATAGCTCATATAGCTAAGGTATGATTTGAACCCAGGTTTCTGATGACTAAAGCTCCAATTCTTCCTATTATATGACTACTACTACTAGAGTAACCAGAGAAACAACCACAACAACTCCAAAACCCCAATAACCTCAGATATCCATATACAGATTACATGGACTATAGATAATAATAATAAAAACAAACAAGCTAGTTTATTCCTTAGTGAAAACCCATGATCTCAGCTTAATGGCTATATAACTAAAACATGATAGAATGTAACTCCTGATGGGAATATGGCAGTGGAAAAGTATATCTTATTTGAAATGCACAGATTAAATTATTGGTGGAGTAGCATTAAAGCACAAAAAACTGGATGAAAAAGCATGGTAGAAAGGTGGGTTTTGAACAGGAAGGATTTCTGGGTTTGGAGTCAGGAAGATCCAATTTCATATCCTGCCTTAGACATTTACTAGCTATGGATTTTGGGTGAAATATTTAGCCTCTTTTATTTTTAAATGATATTTTATTTTATTCCATTAACATGTAAAAACAAATTTTAACATTCTTTTTTTAAATTGAATTCCAAATTCTCTTCCTCCCTCAACTCTCTCCCTGCCCTGGGACAGTAAGCAATTTGATATAGGTTTTACATGTGCAATCAAGTAAAACATTTCCATATTAGTAATGTAGTGAAGGAAAACACAGACTAAACACATACACACACAAATAAATAAAGTGAAAAATAGTCTGCTTCAATCTGCATTCAGATTCCATCAATTCTTTCTCTGGAGTTTTTCATGAGTCCTTTGGAATTGTCTTGGATCATGGTATTGCTGAAAACAGCTAAGTCATTCACAGTTGATCACACAATATTACTATTTCGGTGTACAATGTTCTCCTGGTTCTGCTCACTTCACTTTTTCAGTTTATGTAAATCTTTCCAGGTTTTTCTGAAAGAATCCTGTTTGTCATTTCTTATAGGATAATAGTATTCCATCACAATCATATACCACAACTTGTATAGCCATTCCACAATTGATGAGTATCCCTTCAATTTCCAATTCTTTGCCACCACAAAAAAGAGCTGCTATAAATATTTTTGCAAATGGGCCCTTTTCCTTTTTATAAATTTCTTTGGGATACTGACCTAGTAGTGGTATCACTGGGTCAAAGGGTATACACAGATTTAGAGCCCTTTGGGCATAATTTAATCTCTTTTTGACTTAGTTTCCTCATTTGTAAAATGAGGGGGTTGGACTTTATAGGCTCTAAGGTCCCTTCAACATCTAAATCTGCAATCCTCAAAGAAGGATGGTTAAATTGAAGTAAAAGGGTTTTGAGAAGATGATATGGACATCCTGTTCAGAAGAAGGAAGTAGATGATGCGTTAAAAAAATAGAACATAAAACTTGCATGAAAGCATTATAGTAATAATGGTGGTCATAGAATCATAGATTTAGAGTTGAGATGAACCTTAGAGGTCATTGAATTCAACCTCTGTATTATATACTGTAGGTAAGGAGACTTAGGCCCAGAGAGATCATGTGTCTTATCCAACAACATACAAGAAACAAATGGCAAAGCTATTATTTGAACCTAGGTCCTTTGATTTCACTCCCAGTCCACTTTCTACTATATCACATGGTTTTCCATAACTAAAAACACTGGGATGCCATTTGCTAAAAGGAGCAAAGATGATCATTTCTTTATATGCCTTGATGATAATTTGATTCTTCCAGTATTAAAGAAAATGACAAATGTAATTGGTATATTGGACCTGATTTTAAGCAATGATGTTACTAAAAGAGAATGACAAGAACCAAAGAGGAAGTGATCACACAATCTTAAAGTCTCTGAAAATAAATAAGGGAAAGCAGGATATAGTTTGACATGGAGCCTAAATTTGGGAAGATCAAACTTCAAAGGGTTCAGAGAAATGATGGTTGGGAATCCATGCCCCAAAACGCTACAGAAGGAGTTAGCTTATGGGATAGGATGTTCTCAAGAACAAAATTATGATGACATAAGCATAAATAATGTCAATTGGGAGAAAAAATGGAGACTAATGTGAATACACAGAGACTTCAATGACCATTTAGATTTTAAAAAGACATTTCCAGAAGATGGAACCAAGGGCAGACAACTCAGGATGAATAAAAAAGAGTGGCATGGTCATGTATGAATAATCAAGAATGTTAAAACTCCAAACAAGCTGAGGCTAAAGACAAGATAAAGGACTTAAAAAAGATGTTGGTCAGGGGCAGGAAAGAAGGTCAAAGAAAAGGTGGAACTGCTTTTTAGCATAGACGGCATAATGATAGAGACAAATGAAGAAACAACTACTTGCCTCTTTTGCTTCAGTATTCTTTCCCAAGGAGAATTTTTTCTCAGACTAGAAAGAACAAAATGATTAATAGTGAATTGAGACTGAAGAGAAGTGAGGACAAAGTAAAAGAACACCTAACTCCTCTCAACAAATTCATGTCACTAAACCTGAAAGAACTATTACTGAACCACTGGGAGTGATTTTTGAAACAATCGTAGAATACCCCAAAAAGTGTGGCAGTATTAGAAAAAGGCAAATATCCCAATTTTCTAAAAGGGTATAAAGTGACTCTTCTCCACTCCAGACTGGGGATCTTGAATTCTTGGCAAAATTCTATAAGGGATATTAAAGGGATGATTTATGAGCCTGAAAAGTGAGGGTGGGTTCATCAAAGATAAGTCATTCCATATTAAGCTCATTACCTTTTTTGATAGGCTACACTAGCCTGTTGCATCTGGAGAATGTTGCAGACATAGCATTTGAACAAGACACTTGAGTTTCTCATGGTATCTTTGTGGACAAGACGGAGAGATGTTATCTAAATAATAGGGAAGTTATGTGCATTTGGGACTGTTGAAATGACTAGAACCTAACAAGAGGTTGTTAATAGATCAATGTCAATCTGGAGAAAAAATATCCAGTGGCTCCCTATCATCTCCAGGATCAAATATACAATCCTCTGTTTGGTCTTCAAAGTTCTTTGTAACATGTCCCCACCACCCTCTCAATATTCTTACTTCTCTTTGGACCCCCAATGTACTCTGTGATCCAGGGACACTGGCCTCCTTTGCTGTCCCTTGAAGAAGACATTTCATCTCCTGACTCCAGGCATGTTCACTGGCTCTCCCCCAAACTGGAATGCTCTCCATCCTCCTCTTCAGCTCTTAGCTTCCCTGGCTTCCTTCAAGCCCCAGCTAAAAGGCTACTTTCCACAGGAGACCTGTCCCATTCCCCCTTCATTCTTACGCCTTCCCTCTGTTGTTTATTTCTAGTTTATCCTGTCTATTGCTTGTTCATACATAGTTGTTGGCTTGTCGTCTCCTCATGAGACTGTGAGTTCCTTGACAGGAGGCACTGTCTTTTGCCCTTCTTTGCATCTCAGAGCTTAGAACAGTTCCTGCTACATAGTAGGCACTTAGTGGATGTTTATGGACTGACTGACTAGTGAAGTACCAAAGGGATTTATCCTTGGCTTTCTACTTAACATGTTTGTCATTAACTAGGATGAGTGCACAGATGAATTGTTTATCAAATTTTCAGATAACACAAAACTAGGAGGGACAGTAAACTCCAAAGGATGATCGAAAAAGGGAAACGAAGGTATTTCAACTGTCTAAGATGATGAGATAAATAAAAAAAGGAAAAATTAATAGGGATCAATGTAAAGTTAATTCACAAAAGTCCTAATGCCTCATTGTGGTAGAGAGGTAACCCTGGGTTCTCAAATGCAAGGTCAGTGGAATGCAAGCCCTGGAAGGTGCCTCCCCACTGAAAAGACTTTGGTTATCTCCCCAGGAACAGAGTGCATCTAGTTTCAAAATACCAGCCTACCTAATCACAGAAAAGTACATCAGTAGGAGACTGACTTATTCTTCCACCTGTACAGGAATTGGGTACATCTTTGATGAGTGTTTTTATAGGGAATAAGCAGGCTGTTTGAAATTGTATTCAACAACGGGCCACATTTTGACCATCTCGCAGTTTACTGAAAGATGAGAATATAAGATCTTATTGTGCTAATTGTTCATTATGAAAAAGCAATTGACTCAGTAGGACAAAACACTGCCTTACAGGCTCTTTTGTGACAAAATGTCTTCCATACAAATATCAAGTTTGTTCAAGATTGTTTGGAAGATCTAACAAAAGAAATAAACCTGTTCAATGATCCTCTGATAATAAATATCAGGCAAAGCATAAAATAGGGAAATATTTACATGCCCCCCCCCAATATGCTATTCCAGAGTGGGGATTAGGTTGAGAAGGAATTCACATCCTCCAGATGCTCCTGTTTGAAGATACCTTTGTGGCAATTGTATCAATTCCAGAGCCTCTTGAAAGTGATCTGTAATTATTCAGAAAAGTTTAGCTTGTCCATCCATACAGGAAAGATATTGATCAGATTTCAATATGGATCAGAATGGAAACCCTATAGAGCTTTTCTAACACTATGTATATTTGAGACAGTACAGAGGGACAATTATCTGGGTTCAAAGCTGAAAAGGTAGAGAAAAGACA
This sequence comes from Petaurus breviceps papuanus, assembly GCF_028583685.1. Lineage (NCBI taxonomy): Eukaryota > Metazoa > Chordata > Mammalia > Diprotodontia > Petauridae > Petaurus > Petaurus breviceps. Next base: position 14,718,002 of record NW_027186296.1, on the reverse strand, counting down.
AGACTGTTTTGGGAAATACCAAAGTTCTTTCACTGACTTCAAGCTTTTTGATAATGGCAAAGTCCCATCTTTGCAACATAAACATTTTACCAGTGGTGCTATATAGAAATAAGATCTGGAACACAATTGTCTCTGGAGAAGTGGATATGAACATTGCACAGAGGAGAGTGGAGGGGTACATGGTGAATATAAGAAGGCTGCAACATATAACTAATGAAGATATCCAAAGAAGAATAAGAACTAATATATATCTTTAAGGAATTCTATAATGGGAAGAAAAGATGTGCTGGTCACATGGGGAAAGTGAGGGATGAAAAATGGATGGCCATAGTGTTCTATTGCCACCTAGGCAATGTTAGGAGCGAGTGAAGGTCTCCAGCATGCTGGGAGGACCGATCTGTGTAGAACTAGTAGGAGGGCATGGATTAGAGTTGTACCAGATGAGTAAACATGAATGAGTTCTTATCTGTATCACTGAAGGAAACTTTAGAATCAATGAGATCATAGATCCATATGAGTACTTGAGTAAATGCATAGAACAGTGAAGACATGACTTGATAACAGTTCATGTGAAAAAGTACCTCTGATCATAGGCATGCATAGAGCATGGGCCAGAGTGCTGGCATCTCCTGGCTCAGGGGTGGGGGGTGTCATTCCCATTGGCTCTTGTCCTTAGGGCATACTCTAGCCATGCTCATGCCCATGGCTGTTACTGAGCTGAAAGCTCAAAAAAAGTCAGCAGCATGACAAAATCATTACATAGAAAAGAAACTCTTACTTTCTTAGTCTGTGAATTAGAAGTCTTGTGTTCAGAAACAAGAAACAATAGTGTATTTTTTTTAAATTTGTCCTCATCTCCTCTTTAGTTCTGGGTATTGCATTTTAGGAAAGTCATCAACAAACTAGAAATCACCCAGGAGATGAAGGCTGGAGTGCTGAGGCATTTCAAATTTTGCTGATCAAGGACCACTGTCCATTCTTTGATTTTGGGATATTACTTTGGAAAAAGAAGAACCAAAAGATACTGCTTTAGTCACAAAAATTAGTGGTGTCTCTGTGCAGAGGAAATCCTCTTAAGTCCAAAGGATTTCATTATCATTATAAAATAAGCACTTGACCTTTCAGGGCCTAGAAAAAAAATCCAGGTAGGCCTCAGGGAAGCAAGTAATGGATCCCAAAGGAGTTCTATGTCATCTACCCCTCACTCTCATTCTTTTGTTTGCCACATTATAGGTGTTACTTAAAAACTGTTGATGGATATTCATTGCTTATAGAGGAATTTTATATCTACTGCAGCCAAATGTCTATGCCCTTGGCTGGATGGTTTGAAGAACCATAGTTGAGGAAATCTAGAGAAGGGCAGGACAATGTTGGATCTCATTAGCGGGATCAAATCTATAGTAATTTCATTATATATTTCACATTTTTCAAAAAGGAATGAATACATATATACATACATATACATATATGCATACATGTATATACACACACACCAGTCCTTCTCCCTACTTTACATTGTGGCATGGCCTCTGGAACTAGTTTTCAAAGAAAAATACATGAACTCCCTTCTTCACATTCCTACAGTCTAGACCACAGAGTCTTCCAATTACTACATATTCATTAAGGTTTTTATCCCCTGAGCATTTTTGATAGCCAACTTGCCTTAGGGCAGAGGTGGAAAGATGGTCTCTTTCTTCCTTTATAGGTGGCCCCATGTTGGAAAGCAATCCCTAGGAGGCAAGGCAACGTAGCAAAGGTAGAGGTTCTGTTCAGCAAATATCCAGTAATCCCACACAGACTACGTCTTGTAGTGCACATTTAAATCACAGAACTTATTTATATTCTCTCTCTCCTTCCCGTGGTCAATGACACGGGTCAGAAGCATTTAATCAAACTCTTGTAGAGAGATGGGTCCCATCACCATGCAGTGTGACTATCTAATTTGTCTTCTGTCAAAGAAAAAATGTATTTTGGGAACAGAGCCGGATATGATAAGTGTGTGATGTCTTTTTATGGTCACTGCTGAAATACATGTACTGCACAGGCTGGCTTGGCTCATTATTTTATCTGTCTCTGGGTAAATATTGAAATTGTTGTTAGTGTGGGTAATAAATATTATGGAACCATTGGGAGATGTTTTCTTTATCCTACAGAAAGTCCAACTGAAGGCAACATGACTTTTTTGACTTATGTGCCGGCATAAACCATGGTATATAAGGTGTGGCAATGATTCTGGGAACAACTGATTGAATGCTTGATTTCTGTTGGGCACATAATGGCATGACTAGGGTGGCTTCATACTGAGAAGATATAAAAACTCCTCCAGTAATAGATTGCACTAAAGTGTTCCCTAGTTAGAATTTTTCTGCTTGCTTGACAGTAATACAACTTTAAGTTGTGTGTAATAATACCAGTGGTTAACATTAACATAGCACTTTAAAGTTGGCAAAGCACTTTATATACATTATGTCATTTGGTTCTCAAAAAGCTCTGGGGGATTAAGTGACTTGTCCAAGGTCATACAGCTAATAAGTGTCTAATGAAGGCTTTGGACTACAGTCTTCCTGACTCCAGGTCTAACATTCTGTCTACTATTCCACATTTTTTTCTTCCTTCCTAGTCACCTTGCTACATTGTCCTATAATTCTACAGAGCAGAAAGTGATTATAAAGAATGTCTAAGTTTCTAAGTCTTATGTAACCAACTAATTGGTTAACTCTGCTAATGATTTCTGGGTTTCCATCATTCATCTCCTGCCTTCTCCTGATGACTTCATGTAGACAGGGACAAGATTGACACTGAGAGTTAATTAATTACAGCTATGGACCTGGTTACAGAATTAATTCTCATGTTTTATGATAATAATCTAAAAAATAAATGGACACTGTTCTTGTATCCTGAGAAGATAGAGCAAAATCATCCTCTCAGAAGACTTAGGAAAAGGTTGTTTTTTTTTTTTAATGGCCATGCTCTGCCTTCCTGGGAAGTTCCAGCCAAGCCCCATAAGAAGCACTTCAGTGTATACTCCATTGTATCCTGAGTGACCTTGGGAAGAACAGAGGGGCACAGAAAAGAAAGTACCAGAGAAAGATGAGGCTAGAAAAGAAGCTAAAGGATAACCACAGAGAAGGAACTTAAAATAATGACTTCTGTAATGAATTGATCATGGGAAACAAATCTTTGTTTAGGACTTGGAGTTTTTACCTTTCTATAAAGGACACTAACATGCCCATTAACCTCTCCTTAAGAAGGTTGAGGGAATCTCTTGTGCCCGAGGGCTTATAGACTCAATCACACCTCATTGAGGATGATGGATGATTTGGTTGGTTCAAGATATTATGGATTGGAGCTAGCCTTTTGTGCTGGGATTATGAAAAGACACAGGGAGTTTTGAAAAGTTTGAAAGAGAAAACCACAGAAGAGTTAAAAGCAGACATAAATCCTAGAGTTTTACCTGAATTTTCCTACATACAGTCATACATCTTCGCATATGCCCATCCACAGGAAACTCTAATGATAGTCTTGGAGAGGTGGGGCAGAAGGACTCAGCTGCAGATGCTGTCACCCATGTGGTCCAAGAAGTAGAAGCAAAAGGCCACAGTGATAGGTCATTTCGGTGGAGAAGATGCAGTCTGACTCCTGAATAGAGTAGGAGAACCTCCTGGACAAAGTCAAGTTTCTAGAGAGTTTCTGGACCCAACTTCTTAGAGAGATGATGGAAAAGTTTGTGGGTCCTTTTGAATTGCTAGAAATTTCAGGGTCCCAGCCTTCTATAATAAGATGGGGTAGTCCCTAGGCAATGACAGATTCTTGAGGAAAAGAGGATCAAGTAAGTGGTCTTGGAGTTAGAGGAACATTAAGGGACCGAGTCATAAGTTAGAGGACGAAACGTGGACTTAACACTTCCATAAATCATTTAGATGGTACAGGTCTAATGGAGATAGTGTCTGCCATTCTAGCAACCCCAAATTCATTCTCCTGCCTCTAGCAGTCCCCATCCTTTATAGTAATATATGGGACTGGGGCTGGAATTCACAGAGAAAGGGAGCAGAGGGAGGACTCATCAGAATATGAAGCATTGATTCTCTAGGGACCCCAAGGTTGTTTCCTTTTCAGGGGAGTCTAAACCCTTAGAGTAGTATTATAAGGCCATAAGACTATGTAGGATCCTGGCATAAAGAAGGAACTCACCCAAAAGAACATTCTCTGAATTGTCACAAAATGGCTTAATGTATTGCTCTTATCTTTTTGGAAATGCTAGGCACAGAATTCCCAAGATTGCTTTTCTTTACTATAACAATTTTAGACTATTTCAGCTATCAAAAATAGTTATGAAGAAGTATCACAAATATTTTACAGATGTGGAAACTGAGACACAGTTGGTTAATTGGTATAGTAGAAAGAGTGCTGCTGGGAATACAGGCTTTGAATCTTGTTAACTATGTAATATTGAAAGATTTACTAAATCTCACTGAGATCAGTTTCTCCAACTGTAAAACCAGGAGAATACCACTAGTTTCTATTTCCTAAGATTATTGTAAGAATCAAATGAGCTAATGTATGTAAAGCAGTTTGCAGGAATTAAAAGTGCTAGATAAATGTCAGCTATTATTAACAGAGTTTCACAATCTTATCTGGAAAGTCAATAATGGATCCTGATAAAGACTCCAGGATTGATGACTTTTATCAGCCAGTCTTACAGGCTCTGTGCAAAGATGCCATGTAAATATGATTATTTACTTTACGTGCATACAGGCATGCCTACCTACCCACAGGTAAATCTCACTCAGTTGACTCCCAAGTAAGTACACTAGTTCCAATGCATTTGTTCTCCTATCTGCTTTATTGGAAACCTTCTAAAAATTAAATCTAGATAGTGGGATATTTAAAAGCTAAATGCATAATTTGTCAGTGCAAAGGAAGTTTAAATGGAATTAATCCCTCTCCCCCAGTAACATGAAGTTTTTGCTATATTGGAAATAACTGTGAAATGAATTTATGAATATTCCATACATTATAACTTTAATTATTTTTAGTATACAAATGCAAGTGATAAAATCCCAATTATAGGGCAGGGAAACATACTGTTAATAAATGGGCATGCAGATCCTGGTGACTTCACATTTGGGCAATTTATAATTTCATTGTCCATTCAATTTGTTGAATAGATACAATATTTATAGAAACAGAATAGTAGTAGTGAACTCCAAGAGTGCAAGAGAATTCTGGAGGTCAATAGGCTTCTAACCAGTCATATCTTCAGGTGCACCAGAGTCAGCTCTTGTTTACCTGATTCTCCCTTCTGATTGGCCAGAGGAGCCTCTGGCCAAGAAGAGCTTTCCCTAGCAACCGGGGAGATGGGTTTTTCAAAGGGAGATGGAAGCTGAGGTGGAAATGGAGAATTTGGCCACGTGATTAGAAAACTCAAGATCTAAACCCTGGGGGCTGTGTGTGGGGAACCAACGAAAACCACTAGGCATAAGCCCATGCTCATGGAAGGGTTCTTGGAGGCAGTGGGTGGAAAGAAAACACAAGTCACCGGAAAGGTGGGATTAATGAGGTATTCACACTTCAAGAGCTTCAGTCATAAAGATATATATTTTTTTATTCCACCTAACTAATATTTATATGTCCACAGCTGTTTGAGCAAACTGGACTAAAATATATAGATAGTTAATTTGCCAAAGTGTGTGTGTGTGTGTGTGTGTGTGTGTGTGTGTGTGTGTGTATGTATTTTGGGGGGGGTATTTGGCTGATGATAGGTCCTGAAATGACAGGCCAACACAAGCAGAATATGCCTTTGCTTTAAACAGCTCTTTATAAAACAACAACAACAAAACAAAACTCAAAGCAATTTACACAATCATTTTAAGCCCTTCCTGAATCACACCACATAATTGGAAATTGTGTAACTAGAAGCATTTAGTCTAAAACCTGCTTCTCCTTCCAGCTTTCCTATTTCTGCTGATGATACCACTATTCTCTCAGTCACTCAGGTTTGGCACCTAAGAGATATCTCTAATTTTTCCCTCTTGCTGTCCCCCACATCTAATCAGTTGCCAAGTCTGGTTGATTTTCTCTCACCAGTATTTCTCACAGGTACCCTAATTTTACCATTGGGAGTGACATCAACACCCCCCCCCCCAGTACCAGCCCTCATCATTATTACCTGGGCTGCTTCTTATTGGTCCTGTCTCTACCCTCTACCATTTATCCTTCATACAACTACCAAAATAATGTCCCAAATAAAGCAAAAGGCCATAGGTTTGAAGCTAAAAGGGACCCAAGGTAATCTAGTACCGTCCCTTTATTTTACAGATAGGGAAACTGAGGTCCTGATAGTCTATATGTGACTTGTTCAAAGTCACATAGGTGGTAAGTAGGTGACTTGTGAGTTGGTGAGATGGAATTCAAACCTGGGTGTCCTGACTCTAAATCCCATATTCTTTTTAGTGAATCAGGTTATTCCCTTCCATGCTCCCCCAGCAACTATGGAATAAGGTCTAGGTTCTCAGCCTGACTTTTATGGCCCTTTACAATTTGGCTTTAATTTATCTTTCTTTTTCCTTTTTTTTTTTTAAAGCAATCAGGGTTAAGTAACTTGCTCAAGGTTACACGGCTAGTTACTTCTGGGTGTGGTGCTAAGTGTCTGAGCCCAGATTCGATCCCCAGGTCATCCTGACACTGGAGCTGGTGCTCTTACTTGCTGTGCTACCTTGCCGCCCCTTTAATTTATCTTTCTAACCTTATTTTGCAGCATTCACTTTCATGCGTTCTATCTTCTAGCCAGATTAGGCCACCAGCTAGCCTCTGATCTCATCCTACGCTCTCCTGCTTTCATAAATTTGTGTAGCTCAACCCCCAAGCTCGGCACGCACTACCTCTATACTCCTTTTAAAGCATTCTCTTTCTTCAGGGTCCACCTCACATAACATTTCCTCTATGAAGCCATCCATGATTCCTCCATCTTCAAATTTTTTTAAAGCTATAGAATTTCTCCTTTGTCCTTAATACATTCTATCTTGTATCACATATATTTGTGAGTGTATGTATGCATATATACATATATCTCATGTCATATCATACAAATCATAGTATAAAGTCCTCGAGGGCATGGACTTCTCTGTATTTTTTTCCATTTTTTTTATTATAGGTAGATGGAAGGGCATGTTGCATCTCCATGGCATTTTATAAAAATCCTTGGTATTGAATTGATGGCTACAGAAAATGGGAGGAGAGGGACCTGAGACTAAAATGTGATAATTATATTTCATAAAAAGGTATCTTTATCACTAAATGATATAATAAAATTAAGAGCCTTATAAAAACTTTTATTCACAAATTACAGCTTGGTAAATTAAAAATTAATAAAGATTTAATCATTTTGTACCTGGAAATTATATAGCAGCTTATTCCTCTCATGTAGTGTAGTGTAATAAGAACAGGCTATAGATTGGGAATCCAGAGAACAACATTTGATATTGGCATCCAACACTAACCATTTGATTGTGAACAGACTGTTAATGATGTGTGAGTGATCATGATCTGTGAACGTGGACTGATACTGACACCCATTAATCTCTCCTCCTACGCCCACAGCATAACGAAAACACAAGTGAAGGAGACCCCAGGGCAACCCTGCAGGTTCCTGTTGTCCAGTGCCTTATGGACTCTACTGGTCTCTGCTCAAACTTTCCCCTAAATGACTAACTAGTCTCTCAATTCCAAAGAATACATTCTCTGTACTCACTCAATGTACACTACAAAGAAACAATCAGTTTCTGTATCTGCCAAGTTGCTCATCATACACCAGCAGTCTTTCTCTTCCCTTCCAGTACTAAATATTGCAGTGGAAATGCTAATGCAATAAATGATTTACCATGTCAGTTGATCCTCTATTGGAAAAAATGGTGGAGGGTACCCTTCCTTCATGTTGGAAACAGCAGCAGCTGTGCTCACCTCCTGGTTTTACAGCATCCTGATTTCTCTTCAAGAAAAACAGATTGGAAGTACCTGTACTAAATGGGAGCAAATGAGATACCTTTGTCCTTGAGTGGCTGCATGATGTTAACAGAAGAGCCCTGGATTTTTAATCAGAAGACCTAGGTTCAAGTCCCAGCTCTGGTACTGAATATCTATGTGAACTTAGGCACATCACTTTGACTTTCTAGTCCTCAGTAATCTCATCCATAAAGTGAAAGGGTTAAACCAGATGGCCCCTAAGGTCCCTTTCAGTTCTAACTCTATGATTTTATGACCTGGAAAAATGATTAGATTGGGGTAGGTGACTTCAAAGGCCCTTTTCAGATCTGCATCTATGAACCTGTCATTTTTCATCCTTAGTTTTTTGAAGAGGACCTATACTCTTTCCCTGGAAAACCTGGAGTGGAAAGATTAGGTGGCTTAGGTGAGAAAAGTAAACACACATGACTCTGCACTCCCTTTATGCTATTCCATTAGTTATAGATTCATTTGGGTTAACTGGGTTCTAATTTTTTAAAATCCCAGTAGTCTTAAGTAAAATAAGTTTCTAGCTAGAAGGGACATGAGAGGCTATGGGTCCAATTTCCTCATTTTACAGATGAGGAAACAGATGAAGAGAAGAAAAGTTGGATGACTTGCCCATCACACAGCCAGCAAGTGTGTGAGGTAGACTTTGAACCCAAATCTTCCTGTCTTGTTCAAGCTCAGCACTCAATCTACCATTTGATGATGCTTCCCATGACAGTGTCTGCCCCTCTTCCCGACACATTCCTCTTATTGTTGTTGTTTAGTCATGACCTCATTTGGGGTGTTCTTAGCAAAAATAGTTCAGTGGTTTTTCCATTTCATTATCCAGTTCTTTTTATAGATGAGGAAACAGAAGCAAAACAGGGTTAAGTGACTTCTTCAGGGTCATATAGCTAGTAAGTATGAGGCCAAATTCGAACTCATGAAGAGGAATTTTCCTGATTCCATGCCCAGTGCTCTATCCACCTGTATACCACCTGGATACCCAATCCTTCTTATAACATCCTACTAATTTGAGTTAACTGGGTTCGTATTTCAAAATACCACTGGTCATGTGAAGTATAAATATATTAGTCATTTCCAATGTGGGGTATTTAATCCACTAATCAAGTGGTCTTTCCTGATCCCTCTTAATGCTTGAGTCTTTCCTCTGCTGATTATGTCTAATTTAACCTTAAATCTTGTTTGTAAATTGTTGTTCACATATTGTATACCCCATTAGACTGTGAGCTCCTTGAGTGCAGGGACTTCCCCACTCCTTCTTTGTAACCCAAGTACTTAGCACAGTGTCTGGCACATGGTAAGTATTTAACAAATACTTGACTTTCTGTATGCCCTACTGGCCTAACACCTAAGATAGTAGGAAAGCAAGTCTACAAGGGTATAGTTTAAAGGATGTGAGAAGGGAAGAAAGAGATAAAATATTTTGAAAATAATGTTAGGAAAGTCCTCAGTGTAGTACCACAATGCAGGAATAAGATAGGCAGAGGATTATTTAATTACATTGGATGCCTAGGGTAAGGAGAAGGGAAAGGATATTATAGAAAGGGAGATAAGAAGGTATCAAAGATTCTACCTTGAAAATTTTGCTTTGAGCCCTGGTTGCTACATCTTCCATTACGTTGGTCAAATGCTCTCAATGCTATTTTTGGCATGGTGCCATGGATTGCCAATTCATGATGTACTGGTTTAAATATGAATTAGGCATCCAAGTGAGTTAACAAATAGACTGGATTGCATAGAAGCATTTATATTATCTGTATATAGCAAACCCATTTAACTTGGAGATCAACATCATTGAACTAGTTACTCCTCAGGCATAAATTAGGTACCTTTGGGATCTCAAAGAGTTGCTGGAAACTACACAGGTAAGAAATTCATACAAGGAAGAGCTTTGTGCACTGGGGAATACCTATTAATTAATGGAAGCCAACCAACTTCCATATCAGAAACATATCTAGTTATACCAGCTCTCTCCCTATGTCCGACTTCTTGTCTTCTTTTCTTACTCTCTTCTCTTCCTTTATCCTTCTGTTAGAAGAACTTCCTACCCCTCTACATTGTCTAGGACCATAATAGAGTTCCCCATACTTTCCAGGGGCTTCTCCCAGCATAACTTCTGCTTACACACACGGTATCCTGCTTCAATGCCCTACTCGATATGTCCCCTTATCTTCCACAGAGTGAGAACACTGTCAGTGTGAGGTATCTTGGGGCAAAACTGTCCCCTGAGCTTAGGATGAGAAGACTTGTATTAAAGTCTTATATTTGCCCCCTATTACTGTGTGATCCTGAGGAAGTCATATGAACTCACTGGGCCTCAATTTCCTCAGCTCTTCAATGTCTGCCCTGTCTACCCTATGAGTGGATTAGTTCTAGAGAATGCAAAGGAAAAAAAAAGTACACAACTGTCCCCTTGAATATCTTCCCTATGCTATTTCACCAATTAAAGATTTATTTGAATTAATTGAGTGCTTACTTTAAAATTCTAATACTCCCAAGAGGGATAAACCTATTAGTCATCCATAATTTAGTGTGCATTGTTTTAATAAAATAATTGGGATGAATACTCTTAATAACTTAACTGAGACAGTAGGAATGGTTATTTGTATGGGCCTGGTGGGGAGAGAAAAAGCAGGAAAAGTAAGTTTTTAGAAAATAGGCTACTTTAGTAGTGGACACGCTCAAGTGAGTCTACAATTAGGGCTTTGGAAGTCAGAGAACTACATAAGGGCAGTAGGGCTGAAGCAGGGGGAAGATGGAAGAAAAGAAAAAAGAAAAAGAAGAAAAGGTGGAGAACATCAATGACAAACTTTGCTTACTTCACAAATTTTGCCATGGATTGTGGTGGCTACAGTCTCGTGTGCTGTCTCCTAATTCTGGAAGTGTTACCATAGTAGTAGAAAGAATTGCAGTCAGAGGAGTGGATTGGAATTGCAGTACTCCTATCTGTAGCCTTGGCAGGGCATTTCAACCTCAGAGCCTCCATCTTCTCATTGTAAATTAAAATAAGGACAAATTAGATGGTTCCTAACCGCCCCCCCCCCTTCCAGCTTGAAATCCTATCATCCTCAATAAAATGATTTAATCCATACAACATCACTTTGCAAAATGTGAAATGCTATAAAATTGTAAAGATTATTATGTCTAAGGTGATGAATCATTTTCTCTACATTAAATTTTGAAAAAAAAAAAGAAAATAAGGCCAAAGGAGAATTGCTTTAGCCAATTCTATAAAGTGAGTCAGGGACAGAGCCAAGATTGCAACTCTGAACTCCATCCATCATTTGGAGATAAACAACAGGGAGATTGGGACTAATCAGCTACATCATGAAAATATACCATAGTTCTTAGCTGTGTCCAGTTAGAGAAGGGGATTGAATCTGAAAGTATAATAAATTAGCCCCTGTGTTCCATTAGGATATATTAGCATCAGCAATCAGAACTTTAAGAGGGAAGTTTAATGGAAAAATGGAGGTGATTCCCAAGTGTTTTCATTACAGTCCATTTTCCTGCTGAACCTTGTTGCTGTCTCCCTGGAGACTCTCCTTTAGGAGACCAAGTGAAAAATGTGTCTATAAAAAAAATATTGATTACTTTAACAATCTCATTAAATTTGATTAACCTTTGAAGGAGCATTAGGTATATCTTTAGAAGACATAAGGTAGAATAATACTTTTGTGCTCAATGAAGGGCACCTTGTAAATACTTCAAGAAATGTAGAACTCTGTGGATTATGAATTAAAATATCTTACTTCAAAGTTTTAGCATGATACATACCCCATTCCCACTGTATCTTATGTCTTACTCTTTTTGATATACCTGACATGATGTATTGATGACATGGGAAGTTTTGCTTAATATTCAGAATAAAATTGATAGATTCCATTAGCTTCAAAGGATTAGAATCCAACACATGAGGACAGATAGAGGTTTTCTGCAGGGGAAGTACCAGAATTCCCTTTTAATTTATTCTATCTGAACTCTTATGATGATCCCAATGAAGAATCTTGCTCCCTCCTCCCCCAATGTAAAACACTTCAACAACTCTATGCAAAAACCACAGTAAACTCCCTTTGTTTTTGCTTTTGGTCATTCCTATTTTAAACCCCAATAATCCTTCATCTCCAGATTTCAGCAGTTAGCAAGTTCACTAAGTTTGGATCTATTGCAACTGAGATGTGGGTAACCTTTGAATTACAGCCTCTGGCTGCCTTATGAATAGTGGAATTAAATATTACCTGATATTTTTTCCTTACTAATTCTCCTGGCACAGGGCTCCCTTTGCTTTCTCTTTTAGGGTTGCCCTGTTGGTGTCATTTTTCTCTGCTCAATCATGTCTGCTCTTGGCTCCTGGCCCTGGTTTCCTTCCATGTTATTTTCTTTACTGGCATGATTCCACACTCCTGTTCATCTCTACAGACAACAGAGAGCTTGAATAGTCAACTTTGTCTCTCTATGACTTGTTTTCAGCTTTGCTTCAGCTATTCTTTCTCTCTGTGCAACTGTCCCATGAAAGAGAAGAGGAAAAAGATGTAAAAGAAGAGAAGAGGGGGAAGAAGAAAAGAGAAAGAATAAAAAAGAAAAAAAATAAAAGAAAAAGGGGAAAGGAGAAGAAAAGAAAGAAGAGAGCAGAAAGTATAAAGGAAGAGGAAAGAGGAAGAGGAGGGAGGAGAGGAAGAAAGGAAAAGGGAAAAAGAAAAAGAAGAAGGGGGAAGGAAGATGAGAAGAGGAAGAGAAAAATAGGGGAAGAGGAGAAAAGGAAGAGAAGAAGAAGAAGAAAAAAGGAGGATATAAGATAGAGATAGGGAGGAGGTAAAGGAAAAAGGAGGAAAAAAAAGAAAATGGAGGCAATGGAGTATTCACCTTTTATTTTTCTTATCAATTCATTCAAAAGCACTAGCCTGCCATACCTCTGCACTCTGGCAGATAAAAACCCTAGTGACAGAGACTTTAGAGATAAGAGTTTCAGCATAAACAGTAATAGGCCTCAGAGGAGAAATGACTAAATTTTCCTACTGAATCAGGCACTGTATTCTCACCACTAGCCAAGTTAGGTATGGGAGGTACTTAGTGAGTCAGTAAGTGAGATACTTAGGGAAACGGCTAACTAACTCTCAGTCCAAGATCTGCACTTAGGGAGGCCCATTGGCTTTTCAAGCATCAGGGTACCATTCATTGTCCTCCCTGCCATAATATAGTATGCTCTAAACTGACTTCCAAGGCAGGCTTAGTCACTGCAGATAATAGAACCCATCAGTAGTAACTGGATTAGTTCAGATTTTTATACATTTATAATTCATAATAAGGAAAAGGATAGGATTTCCTAGGATAACCTGCTCATAGCAAGAATGCTTTTCCATTTGTTAAAAATTCCTTTCCTCCTACACTGGTTTATGGACAGATTTAAGTTGGGCAGAATCTAATTTAACATAGTCTTTATAAGTGAAAGTAGTGAGGAATCAGAATCTTCATCCCTAATGTCATTGACCTTTTCAAAATTCGGTATTTTCACTGACTTCTCATTGTATATTCTCCCTTACAAGAAGCTAGGAATGTCACTGATGTAGAAAACTACTGCAAGAAGTCAGTTTGATTTGATTAAAACCAATTTAACTGACTAAGCATTTATTAAGCACCTGCTATATACAAACATGGTTCTAAGCAATGGGGATGCCAAAAAACCCAAAAAACAAAAACAAAACAAAACAAAACTCAAAGCCAAAATTGTGCTTTTCCCCACAGATGATCAGACTACCACCAATACATCTGACAACCCATTATATTCAAAATGAAATACAAATGTGAATGTTTACAATCAGAATGATGAGATGGCATCCCATAAGCAGAGGGGCCCATCAATTAGTATAAAAATACAGAAGCTTATTTCATTTTAGGGGGAAAAGAGAAATATAAATAATCAATCCAGGCATTTTGAATTACAACAGAAGAGGAAATTTGAAAATCCTTCAGTAGCTATAAAGTTAGAGTCACTATTTGCTAGTCAAACAGAGAAGAGGGAATCCCTTAAGTTCTACATTAAAATATTATGATAGTGATGCACAAAGATAACCTGAAAACTTTGGAAGCCTGGTTCTTAATTACCAAGAGTTGACAGGTCTGGTATTTGTGACTTTAATGCGTCTTGAGATTTCTTTGAGAGAATTTAAAAGTCCTTTTGTGACTCTTTATCAGTTGTTTCCAGATAGCAGAGATCTCTATAATACACATTTTCACTTTCTGCATGGCTGAAGGACTTCATGTGCCATATCTAATTTTAAGGTACTGTGTGAGATTACATCATTAGAATGTAGAAAGCTATAGTTATTCAGAGTCATTGCTGTTTAGAGAGTTTTTTTTCACTTTTTGCTGTTTGACAGCCATTTGTGATTTGAATTAAGCATGATGCTAAGATCACTATCGGGTTCTCCTGTAATAACTGGTAAAGCATGTAGTCAGAGGTAAGTATTTGGACTTGAACCCACAAACACAGCTTCTCAGTGCATTCTTCACTCATGAGCATCATTTTCCTCTTGGAATGAAACCGACTGGAGAACCGTTGCTACATAATGTTAGAGTGGTAAGAAAACTTAGAGTATCTATCTAGTCTAACCTCTCATTTCTACAAATGGAGAGCCTAAGGCCCCAAGAGGTTCATTCACTTGCCCAAGATCACATAGCTAGTAACCCTGGTGTTCTGAATTTCCACTGTGCCAATCTTTATTATAGAAAATGAAATATTATCTCAATAGAATTTCTTGGCCCTCGGTATGGCTAGACTGTCTTCATTATCAACACTGATCTTACATCAGAGAAGACAGCCAGATTGGAGTCAGAGCATTTCCATTAAATTACAGGTCCATTCTAATTTAAAAATGGCCAAAGGCTAATGTGAAGTTCTGGTCTTCTGTTTGCAACTTTAATTGTCTTCTTTTTATGTTGAGTTTCAAAGAGCCCTGAACTGTGCCTATGATATCAGGGGTATGAGGAAGGCCTCTCCTTGGTTCCCCCAAATATCTCCTTCACCTATTGGTCAGTGCTTAAAATTCCCTCAGCAGGGATAAATCTTATTTTCTACAATTAAAGGTAAAGCATAAAATGCAACTACCCCTTCCAGAAGTCACTCAACCTTAAGTCATACAAATTTGTAAGGTATCCATTTAATATTTGCTGGAAAGTCTGGAGAATGGTGAGAACACACTAGATGGATATGGGGGAAAACTTCAGTAGAGGAAAGAAGGGTTTTTTTGGGGGGGTGCAAGGGGGAATCTTCCCTTGCCTTAAAAAAATGCCCAGAAGTATTTCCCCTCATTGAAGTTTTGCAAGTAAAGACAGGTTATATAGCTAGAGTCTTTACTATGTGGCAGATACTGTGCTAAGTACCCAGGACAGATATTCAAAAAGATAGGGTACTTCTTGTTCTCAAGGACCTTATATTGTAATCAGGGGAAAGTAAGACATAAAGGAGAGCCAGAGGAAAGAGAATGTGCAAAGATAAGGTACAAAGATGGCTGGGAAGTAATGGGGAGCAGAGAAAATTCTTCTTTCAGGTATGAACTGGACCAGAAGGCCTCTGAGGTTCCATTTACCTTGGGAATTCTGGGCTTCTATTTCTAATTCTAGGCCCTTTTCTCCTAATGGGTTTTTAGCCTATTGAGCTGATGTTTCTCTCCCAGGGAGTTAAGTGAGTCTTTGGGGTACAGCTAAAATGCCATAGAAACTCAGAAATAGGTAACTGACTGAGATTCATTTTACAATAAAATATTTTGTCTGGGCTATTGCCTCCATATGATGTCTCCATTCTAAAACAGAGCCTCTACAACTGATGTCAATGATGCTTTTCCTTGCCATCAGAAAGACAGAGTGATGGGAGTTGTTTTGGTTTGCCACTGAAATGCCTCACAATGGGTTTCTCTGGCAGAAGTATGTTTATGGGAGGCCCATATTTTATTCTTTTTCGTGCAGCATGCTGCAAATGGGCTATTGTTCACCAGCTCAGTCAACTGAGCTTTTTCTTCGTTCTTGTTACAGCATGCCAAATGTGAAGGATAGAAACCTCTTACAGGGAATTGAGCTTCAGCACAGGTCTAGTGAACCTGATTGTCGTGCTTGATTTTTATACTAACAGCTCAATTCCTGTTTTGCAGCCAATCCTTTTTGATTCGAAATCCAAGTGTATTTTGTTCCAAGCCCTGCTTTAAGGTTAGAGTTGGGAGTGGGTTCCTTTCTGTGTTTTCCCTGTTCAAGGTACCTTTGTAATTGATAGGGAGGAAGTTAAAACCCTCAAGGACTTCAAAAGAGTCTTACTTGGCAAAATAGGATGACGGTGAAATGTATGACAGTCAAAAAAACATTAAAAGCTTTAGATAGTTCATTTCCTTGCTTAATGTTCATTGTAACTCATGTCTTGTTGCACTGGTCTTCACTCATGGTACTCCAAAGTTAGATCGTTGCTCCCCCAACTAACTCCATTTACTTAGGCTTTATAAATCATCTACCAAACCATATTATTTGAGTATTAAGTATGAACCTCTAAAATCTTAAGAGAATGTTCCCTAAAAGATGCTTTAAACTCTAAGATAACCAAGCTAATTATTATTTTTAACATGTTTCAAAGAAATTGAGAGGTGTTTCTTTTGAAACAGATCAACACCAGAATTAAGTAATTATTGCTAATGGCAAAGATTTTGATTTACCGAGTTTTAAGATTTGATGGTAAAACAGATTTTGAAGTACCGAGTTTTAAGATTTGATGGTAAAACAAACATATAGATCAAAATGTAGTCAGAATTGTGTAATATTTGTAAACATTTTATGTGTTGTGACTAAAACCAAGTATTAAATGTAAGGAAAATAGCTAGTACATTTATTAATTAAAATAAGGGTCCTGTTCGTATTTCCATTGATGAGGATACTCATTTACTTGTTGGAACTCATACATTTTGCCTTCATTGAAGCCATTGGTGTTTTCATTGAAGCTATGGATAAATTTTACATTTAAATGGCACATAATTTCCAGATGTTTTTCACTTTTCTTATCTCATTTAAAAGGAAGTGCAGCATAATAGTTAGAATAGTCAGTCAACAAACATTTCTATGTGCTGGGTACTTTGCTGAGCATTAAAGATACAGAGAATGTCAAAACTGCAAACAAAACAAAACAAAAAACCAGTCCCTTCTACCCAGGAGCTCACAGTCTAATTGGACCTAGTGGTGACAACATGCAGACAACTATATACAGATAAGATGCATTCAGGAAAAACAATAGATAATCAAAACGAAGAAGGCACCAGAATTAAGAGGAGTCAGCAAAGGCTTCTTATAGATGGTGGGGCTCCAGGAGATGGATATGAGGAAGAAGGGCATTCCAGGCATGAGGGCAACCAGTGAAAATACTCAAGAGTTGGGAGATCGCCAAAGATCTTATTGAAGGAATAACAAGGAAGCCTGTATCACTGGATCGCAGAGTAGGTGGAAGGAAATAAAGTGTAAGAAGACTGGAGAGGTGGGAAGTGAAGGGATTATGAATTCAAGGATGGTACTTGTCTTGGAGATGTGAAAACCCGAGTTCAAGCCCTACTTCTCATACAAATTAGCTGTGTGAATCTTGGGTAAGTAATTTAACTTTTTAGCGTCTCAGTCCGTTCTCTAAGACTTATAAGCAAGATACAGAGAAGACGCCCATCTTTATTGATAGAGAGAATTTCATCTTTGCAAATTCCCAACACTGTTGAATTTAGAGGTTTAGCTCCTTTCCCTTTCCTGCCTGTGATAGTAATGGCAATTAAAGATTCCCCTGTATTGGCTTGGTTTTCAAATTGATTGTGTTAAAACCCAGAGCTTGTTAATCCCACCTGTGGGATGGACTTTTTGATGTGAAAAGAAAGTCCTGAACTGGGAGGAGCTGGTGACGTAGATTTTTGGAGAGACAAGAGAGAGGCGGAAGACCTTTTTTTTTTTGGAAGCAGCACCTCGTGAAGAGAGAGAGACTAAGAGAATTGCTGGTGGCCGCTTTGAATTGCCCTGGACTTTTGAGACCTGCCCCCTGAGCTGCCAAGGACTGAGGAGACATGGCTGTTTTGCTGGTACTTTGTCTGTCTGTTTTGATGTTATTTTGCCAGATTTGTCCACTGGTGAAAGACTGTCCTGTTGAAGAAGTCCTGGAACCTGGCATTTGGTTAAGAAGCCCTGAGACTGTCCTGCAGACAGAGAGTGAATACTGTCCACTGGTGAGGGACAGTGCTGTTGTTGCAGGGGTCTGGAGACTGTCCTGCAGACAGAATGAATACTGTCCACTGGTGAAGGACAGTGCTGTTGTTGCAGGGGTCTGGAGACTGTCCTGCAGACAGAGTGAATACTGTCCACTGGTGAAGGACAGTGCTGTTGTTGCAGGGGTCTGGGAGCCTTTCTGTTGGTTCAGAAGCCCTGAAGAAGGATTTTCTTGTTGTATGTTTACAGAAATCCTGGGAGAGGGCTTTGCTAATGTGTTCAGGGGTTCTAGGACTGTTCTACAGACAGAGGATAAATTCATGAAGGGATTGGCAATGTATCTTATGGCCTTGCTAAGCCTTGTCTCCCCAGGAACTAAGATTGCTGAGAACTTGCCTCGTGTCAAGATAAAGAAAAGACCTCCATTTGGGTATTAAGTGCTGTGTTTAAACTTGATGTAACTCTGGGGTAGATTCAATTGTGATCCAGGGGTGGGGAACTTTTGACCTTATTGTGCTCTGTGATTGACAAATGAAGGTACTTTACCTATGTTTGGAAACTAATCTCCATTTGAGAAGAGGGGTTTTGTGGTGGACCAAATGAAGGTATAGCCTAGGGGTGGAGAAGTATTTAGAACAGAGACTTTGTAATTGATTGAATGATTGGAAGGTCCTGGGGTGGGGTAGTACTGGGAGATTATTTAATCACACTTAGTAAATGCTGTATTTGAAATGATGTCATGTTTTGATCTTCTCTGTTCTTGGTTGGTCACTGAATAAAATGGAGAGCACCTATGCTGGTATTCTGAACCTTGGGAAGTTGCCTTTCTTTTGGCATTACATTACACTGCCCCCCACCCAGGCCAACAATATCAACAAAAATACTTCACAGAACAATCATAAAAGGTAGATGGGGGAGGTGTTATTATTTTTACTTAATATATAACAACAGAAGCATTTGTAAACTATATAGATAGAAATGAATTTCTATACCTGTCTATCTATAGATATATATCTATTGATAGACATATAGATAATCATCACTACCTATGTATAGATGGATATAGCTAAATATGTAGCTAGCAGAGGTATTGAAGTGGTTTGCCATTCCTTTTCCAACTCATTTTACAGATGAGGAAACTGAGGCAAACAGGATTAAAAAACAAGCCCAGGGTCCCATAGCTAGTAAGTGTCTGAGGACAGATTTGAAATCAAGAAGATAAGTCTTCCTGACTCCAGGCCTGGTACTCTCTCCACTGTGCCATCTGGCTGCCCAACATGTGTCTGTATCTCTCCATCTATCTATC
>NW_027186296.1:14691469-14698467 GCF_028583685.1 Petaurus breviceps papuanus | reverse complement strand
ATCTATCTATCTATCATCTATCTATCTGTCTGTCTATACATATATGTATAGACAGACACACATGCTGTACAAATCCTGCTGGGATATGTATATATGTACACATGAACACATATGTGTATATATTTGCACACACAAAGAACTTTACAACTATATGCTGTTTTAAATACTGTGTAGAAATTGCTTTCCTAGAACAGAGTTTGAATGCAGATTGAAGCAAACTACCTGCTCTCATTCTTTTTCTTCTTTGTTTTTGTTTCCTCTTTCCCATTGTTCATTCCATCCATTACAATCCTTTTTTATTACCTGACTAATGTCTAATGTAAAAGTATTTGCAGATCCTATACTTGATTGCATGCCACCATGTTTGGGGGGGAGAGAGAGGGGGAGGAAATTTCTAACTCAAGGGATTGTAGAACTGAATCTTGTTAACTAAAAGCAAACAAACAAATTAATAAAGAAAAAATTAAAAAAAGAAATGTCTTTCCTTACAATTCAATGAAATAGGTAATGTAGGTTTTATGCCCATTTCACAGATGAAGTTTAGAGTTGATAAGGTACTTGTGTATAGTTAAAACAACTGGAAAATGATATTGTTAGGTCTCAAACCCATGTTGTCTGATACTTGTTCTAGAGCAAGGGTGGGTAACTTGCAGCCTTGAGGTCACATGTGACCCTCTAGGTCCTTAAGTGTGCCTTTTGACTAATCCAAACTTCAAAGAATAAAAGGATTTGTTCTGTGAAGTTTGGATTTAGTCAAAGGGTCACACCTGATGACCTAGAGGGCCACATGTGGCCTTGAGGCTGCAGGTTCCCACCCTGCCCACACACATACCTCCTCACCCACCACCAGCTCTTTCCCTATGCTATGGTTTGTTGGTTTGTGTTTTTTTAGCTAGACATGGGAGCTCATGGTTAAGAGCTTAAACCTTCAGTCAACACTCTGAGGTTACTAAGTTGTAAACTACTACATAGTTTAGGCACAGGCTTGCACTGGAATGGCAAATGATTAGCCTTCACAACAGAAACATAAAAAGAACTCATGTTTTATGATTTTGCTAATTTCTTCATGGAAAGGCAGGTTCTTCATCTCCTTAAATTATATCTGCCCCCTCCCCCCTCTCTCCAACCTGATTAAGGACTGGCCTCTCTATGCAAAGGCAGCAGGCTTGTAGTATAAAGGAAAGAACTTCTGTGCTCTCCAGGAGAAGGCTGCTTGGGTATTAATTAATATCTTTGTTCATTCTGAGATATCAATAGCTACCATTCATGGAATGTCTTGCTAAGTCCCAGGTGCCTTTGGCTTGGTAGAGGAGGTGACTGGAGAAAGGTTTCAATGGAGCTAGGGATTGAATTTGCTCATGGGCCCCTCTGCTTTCTGCTCCTTGCCTAGATAGATGTCTTGTGGTGATAATAAAAGTCAAAGCACAGAAGATGGCTGGGTCAATGCAAATCCTTCTCCAAAACCAGAAAAGAACTCTAAGCCTCTCACTTATGGATGGTGAGTTCTAATAGAGGGGCCTCACGAATAAGACACTGGGCATTAATTAATCGAAACAGGATCTGGCTTCTATTAAAAGGGTAACAATTTTTTTGTTTGAATTGACAGTCTACCTTCATCAAAACCACTGGTGTCTCTGAACAGATTTTACATTTATAGAACACTGCAGTTCTCAGAAGGTTTTTGTTTTGATTATCTCATTTAAGAGGCAAAGAGCATGTAGGTCCCCCAGGATGGTGAGCCTTTCTTATCATGTACATAAGGTAGAGACTGGTTGGTGATGCAGATGAACCATGAAAATAGCTGGGTAGGGTACATGGTCACTCATATGTTGATAAGATGTCTAGAACACTAGTCTAAGAGTCAAGGAGACCTAGGTTCAAGACATGCCTCAGACATTTTGCAGCTGTGTGACCCAGATCAAGTAATTTAATCTCACTTGGCCTCAGATTCCTCATGTGTAAAATGAGGGCAATTTGACTTGATGGCCTCTGAGTTTCCTTCAAATTCTACATCTATGATCTTATGATCTCTTTCTTTATAACAAGCATAGCAATACTTTCATATGTTGAAAGATCAATCTGTGATTTCACCCACCAATGTAGATTGCAACTGCCCTCTAGCTTGGGAAATGATCTTTGTGAGTTGCTCTGTCCCAGCAACTGTCACCTGGGGACCTACTTTCTCCTACTGAGTTCGTCTACACTTTACTAGCTGTTCTGGTCCTTAGATGACAGACAAAGTCTATGGCTGGTCCCACTTTAAGCCTTTCCAGTTTGGAAGAAACCACTAGAGCTTGTGTTTCATTGGCATCACTTGAAGAACCTAGGCTCAGCTCCACACCATGGTGAGACATGGAATGAGGACTTTAGTGGAGGAACCATAATAGAGATTCAGCATAATGTTCACGTTATTATTTTGGAACTGGCAGACCCCACATAAAAACATACAACCATAATACCATCTATATGGGATCTCTGATTTTCTCTGGCAAGGCAATCTGCATGTTTCCTTGATATGGGGGCCCATAAAATCCGTGCAGCACATGGGCAGACAAAGTGAGCGGGAACATTGACTGCAGCTGTTATTTTCAAGTCTGATGCTATTTGTGCCTCAGACTCACATACAAGGGTCTTCTTTTTAATGCTTTGGCTTGAAATAGACAATCTCACCCTCTGACTATAGCACAACAGGAAACTCCTAGTTTCCCAATGGCCTTTAGCACTGCAATATTTGACAGAGGGTATTCTAAGGTCCATAGGGCCTCCCTTCTATCCATCATCATTCTTTCAGTTGCCCTGATTCCCCAGCTGTTTGGCTCCCTAGCTGTCCAGCAGCCTTTACTCAGATCCATTTCATGGAAAGGTCTTGCAACAAATATTACTTTGATGTTGGTTAAATTGTAGCATCTAGGTCCCCCAGGATGGTGAGCCTTTCTTACCATGTACATAAGGTAGGGACTGGTTGGTGATACAGATTAACCATGAAAGTAGCTGGGTAGGGTACACAGTCACTCATATGTTGATAAGATTTTCAAAGGATAGGTTGGATTTTTTTTTTACTTTGTTCCTTTTTTTTGGTTATTCCGGGCCTCATCAGATAAGTGTGCAGCTCAATTGAATGAACTCAATGACAGCTTTGTAAAAACCTATACTGGCTATCTTTGGACTTATGTAGGTTTTCCTTGGTATTCATGGTTACATAATTTTGATGCTTTTCATACTTAGTATAAGGTAATAGGTATATAAAGACGACAACTTGGTACTTGTTCCCAGTAAATGCTAGTCATGAAAAATAACTAGGTCCCTAACTGGTGATAGTTATTTTGTTTTCATTTCTGTCTTCCAAGGTACAGGTCCTCATTCCCAACATCAGCCATGTCTACATGCCCAGTGCAGACTTGAACACAATGAAAAGATTTAGTTGCTTAACTTCACCATGACCTATCTAATGTGGCAGTGATCCAGAAATATGGGTCTCATTCACAAGGCCATTGTCATTAGTCACAGTGAATCAGATTCTGACCATATATTTTAGTCACATCCAATTTGGCCATGGTGGTACAGACATGGCATTTGTGTCATCCAAGAACTTGCTGAGTCTAATTCTTTTACTGGGGAAAAGGGACATAAATTCAGTAGTTTCTGAGGGTGAAGGTTTCATAAATATTCACACATCACTACTCTGCTACAACTTATGACATATTTGTCCTACACAATCTGATATAGCTAACCTTATGTGCCTTTTGTACAACATGAAAATTGACCTCAATAAGCAACTTACACTCCATCATTCAGATTCAGGGCAGAATATAGAGTATCTTGGCAACACCCTTAAGAAGGAGGTTGTGTAAGTATAATGATGATGGTGATGGTGCTAATAATCGTAATTACCATCATCACCACCGTCATCATCACCACCACCACCATCATCACCATCACCACCACCACCACCAGCACTACCATCACTGCCACCATCACCACCATCACCATCATCATCATCATCATCCTTTTAGAGTCTGGTGTTCCCTTGAAGATACTCTTGGTGACTCCCCTCTATACATTTATTCAATTGAAAAGAGCAGTCATTTTAATGGACCTGAGCAATAGTCCTGAAAACATTAAACATAATAGAATAATTTAGGTTTAGGTTGTATGGTGGATAGACTTGGCTTGGAGTCAGGAAGACCCGAACTCATTTTCTGCCTCAGACATGTATTAGCTATGTGAACTTGAACAAGTTACATGTCCTCTCTCATCCTCAATTCCCTCTTCTGTAAATTAAGGAAGGGGACTGGACTCACTGGACTCTAAGCACCCTTCCAACTCTGAACCTATGGACTAATGACCTATATCACAAGACCATTTCCACCTGAATAACTATTGAATAGGATGAATAGAATGAGACAAAATTCAAAACAAGTATTTATTAAGTGCCTACTAGATGGTTCAGTGGATAGAATGCCAAAGTCAGGAAGACTCATCTTCCTGGTTTTAGACGCTAGCTGTGTGAACCTGAGCAAGTCACTTAACCTTATTTGCCTCAGTTTCCTGATCTGTTAAATGAGCTAGAAAAAGAAATGGAAAAACATTCCACTATCTTTGCCAAGAAAACCCCCAGAAGGGGTCACAAAGAGTCAGACACGACTGAAAACAACTAAACAATGAACATGCCCAGCAGTGCTAGGCACTAGGGATACAAAGAAAAAGGGGAAAGATCTAATGGGGGTAGGCAAGAGGCAAACAACTATATAGAAATAAAATATGTAAAGGATAAATCGTAGACAATCAACAGAGGGAAGGCACTAGCATTGAGGAAACTGCAAAACAAAATGATGACTACAAGGTATTTAAGGGTTTTACAAGCCCTTCCTTTTTCACACAGCTTCACTTTACCTCAGCAGTCTCATTTCTAGATACTGTCACACCTTTCCCCCCCCACCTTGTGCAATTCAATAGCTTTAGCCAAATCAAATTGCTTCTCATCCCCCACACATGCGTTGTTAAATGTTTCTCCATCATCTTTGTACATTCTGATCTTCACAAGGAATGTTCCCCAATATGCTTCCCTTACCTCTTGAAAAATAACCTCCTCCGGGAAGCCTTCAATGATTCATTTCCCCTGGATGTTCACTTCTTTACCTCTTCTATTCTCACTTCCCTCCTCCCCAAACCTTCCCTGCTTATTCAATCAGTTTGCATTATATTAATTTTTACCTTTTACTCTGTAAAAGTGTTCATCTCTAACATGGTCTTCTGTTCTTTTTGCATTTCTCCACGACAACAAGTGTAATGTTCTATGCACAGTGGGAGCTCAGAAAGGTCTCAGTAGCTTGCCTGACCAGAGAAGCATGGGCATTTCTATTCAGGTGAATGCTTGCATATTTACCAAAGGAGCTTAATGGACCTGAGAGCCAGCAGGGGCGTGGGTTTCTGAGACAGGTGTCTGGAAAAGAAAATGCTTGCAAGTAGAATCAAGCCTCCATATCCTCCAGCTCTTGGAAGGGTTTGAGATAAGGCACAATGGAAAAATGTCCCATTGCAAATAATTGAAGCAGGTGTCTGTAAAAGCCTTAAGAGCTTAAAATGTTTCTTACTTTCTCCACTCTGCCCTAACTCTTTTCAAATCTACCAAAGGCACTTAACCTCCCCAAGCACTAAGTGCTAGGCTACTTTGATAGAGACCACCATAGAGAACAGAGACCTCTCTGGAGTATAAGATGATAAAGTATAGGCTGAACTTGTTTTTTAAAGCCAGGAGCTTGGAAATATTATGTGATAGGAGTTTGCCTCAAGAAATGCTGTATTTGGCCTGAACGAGCCCCTCTTTCTGCCCATCCTGCTCAATGCAGAGTTGTGTAACTAGTAATTCTGATGTGCAGCCCAAACAGAAGTGGGGTATGCATGTAATCCCTGGGACACAATGGCCTTGAGGAGAAAAGCCAGAACCCTTTCCTGTACATGGAGGTAGGGGGAAAGGCAGAGGCTCCTAGCTTACTTGCTGTGAGTTCAAGGTATATGTGAAATATGTGGCACAGGTTCCTAGGACATTTTGTCTCTATGCAGATCTAATCATACAATGAGAAGGTATGACTTAACCTCCAGAGAATCTGTCCTTCACCACTATAACATGGCCAACCCTTGAGAAGCAGGTGGTGAGGTCATGAGAAGGGGGCATGGTAGGAGCATGGGGGAATGTGGGCCAGAGGACAGGGATACCACAGCAATGGGAACCTGGGTTTCATGGTTTGATGGCCCAGGGCTACTCTACCAACCCCTAGTTTTCTCTGTATTTCTTCCTCATCTTATGTCTTATCTCTAATAACCCTATTTGCTTTTTGTTACACACAGGGTCTAAGAGTAATCTACTGTTGATCAAGTAATCAGCAGTATAGGCCACATTTTTCATATACAAATAGGTTTTGTTTTCAAGGTTAATTTGTAAATCTGCTGTTTAGAAATCAGAACACATTTCCTCATAGACACTATGTTATAAAAGGTGCATAAGGTTAGGTTCCCAATCAACTCATGGAAGCCTATTGGACTCCTATTGTACCTAGAACACATTTCTATTTCATTGACACCTGAACACTCTTTATAATACTGTGTTTATGGGAAAATCTATTCTTAGATGACACTCAGGACACCAGACCCACATTTCCCTTACCTTGACAGTGCTGGCTCTCTTAAGAGTAGCAGAGGGAGGTAAGGAGGTTGGTCAGTTACATGCTGGGTAACAGCCTGCTATACCTTTATATCTACATAAAATATATCAGACTGATTAGCTGATTAGCAGCAAGATGCATATAATGAAGTGCTAAGTTCATCCAATGTCCTATCAGAGTAATAGGAATTTGAAGGAAAGGAAGAGCAATAAGGTAGATTATTTAGGAAAAGCTGTGGAAAATCCTTCCTACCCCCTTTATTCTTCTTAATACCTGGCACACAGTAAAGTCTTATATGTTTCTCTCCTCTCTCTCTCTCTCTCTCTCTCTCTCTCT
>NW_027186296.1:14648041-14691369 GCF_028583685.1 Petaurus breviceps papuanus | reverse complement strand
CCCTCTTCACTTCCCTTCCCTTCCCTCTCTCTCTTTTCTCTTCTCCTCTCCTTTCCTCTAGCAGAGAAGGAGAATTCATTCTCCTACCTCCTAAGGTAGTACATTTTACTTTTTAAATTTCTCTAATTTTTATTGTCTTTCCTTACGGCAAGGCTAAACCTGATGCTCTACAACTTCTACTCCTTTCCCCATTGTTATTTGTTTTTCTATGACCAAGTAGACTGCATCTACCAGATGGCATCTCTTCAAACACTTGGGAGTAACTATCATATTTCCCTATGTCTTCCTTTTTCAAGTTAAATACTGCCTTTCCCTTTCAAGACACCAACAGGGTATGATCACTATGACCTGCAGCCTCCTCATCCTTCAGTCTATAATTATCCTTCCTAAAATATATTGCCTTCTTCAACCTTTCCTTCCTTTCAAGGTTCCACCCCTCCCAGGCTCCTGACCCTCTATCCTTAAAAACAAACAAAGAAACAAACAAATAAATAATGGAGGTATAGCACTTATGTAGCAATATAGCTATTACCTTTTTATCCTTAGACTACTACTTCTTTCAGGAAAGGTTGAAAGTAACCAAATGATTCTAGCTAGGATAGATACCAAACCATATTCCTTCATGATGCTTCCTATTGCTAAGTGCTATAGAGGACAGTCAACTAGGCTCTCTAATTATCTGGTATTTACATTTCAAGAACACTGTTTACCTAATCTCATTCTATTTTAAATCTATGACATAAGTAAATATTAATAAAAGATAGCATGATTGCCTTAGTGACCATTAATAAGTTAAAGTGTGTTTGTATTTTCAAATACCATTTTTTCTCACAAAAGCCAAGTTCAAGTCAATATCTCCAGTCTCTACTTCCTCTCTTCCCACTGATTTTAAACCCTATGCAGTCAAGATTCTGATCTCATTGTTCTACTGAAACTTTTCTCTCCAAAGTCACTGATAAACTCTTACTTGCCAAATCCAATAACCTTTTCTCAGTCCTTATCCTTCTTGATCTCTCTGCAGTCTTTGACATTGTTGATCACCCTCTTCTCCTGGATACTTTCTCCTCTCTAAGCCCTCTCTTGGTTTTTTTTTCCTATGGGTCCTACCACTCCTTGGTCTCCTTTGCTAGGTCTTCATCCAGTTCACATCCACCAACCTTGTATTCCCCAAGACTTTGTCCTCAGCGCTCTTCTCGTCTCCCCGTCTACTATCTCATCAACTTCCTTGTGTTCAATGACCATCTCTATATAGATGATTCCCAGATCTATGGAACCATGTCTAATTTCTCTCGAGCTCTAGTCTCACTTTACCAGCTGCCATTTGAACATCTTGAAATGTATATCCCATTGATATCTCCAACTCAGTATGTACAAAACAGAACTAATTATCTTTCCTCTCTCTTTCCAACTTCCTCATTACTGCCAAGGGCACCATCTTTCTCCCAGGCACATAGGTTCACAACTGTGGTATCATCCTCAACTTCCAACTTAGACTCATTCTGTATGTTCATATCCAATCTGTTATCAAGTCTTGTTATTTTCCATGTGTCATATATCTCTATCTCTATCTATCTATCTATCTATCTATCTATCTATCTATCTATCTACACACATATATGTATGCATGTGTGTATGTGTGTATGTATGTATTCTCTCACACAGCTACCACCCAGGTTAAGGCTCTCATTTCTGGACTACTGCGTTAACTTGCTTGTTGATCTCTCTCCCTCAAGTTCTTTCCCATTATAATCCATCCTTTGCTCACTTATTAAAGTGAATTTCCTAAAGTATAAATCTGACCATGTCACCCTACTGCTCAAAAAGTTCTAGCGGCTTCCTGTTACCTCCAAGATGGAATATAAAACCTTCTGTTTGGTATTTAAAGCCCTTCATAACCTTGTCCCTTCTTACCTTTCCAGTTTTATAATTTACCGCCCCCCCCATGTACTCTGTAACCCAGCAACCCTGGTCTTCTTGCTGTTCTTTGCACAAAACACTGTCTTCTGGCTATTCCTTTTCACTGGTTTTCCCCCATGCCTAGAAGGCTCTTCCTTCTCCTTTCTGACTACTGGCTTCTCTAACTTTTTTCAAGATTCAGATCCAATTTCATTTTTTATAGGATGCCTTCCCACCTCTCAGCTGCTATGCCATCTTTCCTCTAAGACACCTTCTATATCCTCTGTATATACTTTGTACATAGAGAGTTAATTACATTTTGTTGATCCTACGAGAATGTCAATTCCTTGAAGATGGGGATTGTGCTTTTGCTTCACTTTGTATTCTCAGAACTTAGCACATAATAAGTGCTTAATAAATGTGTATTGATTGTTGACTGTCTTTCCCATGAAATAATCTGTGATCACAACATAAAACAGGACTTTAATGAAAGTCCCTAACATCTAACCACAGAGAAGCTAAGTAGCTCAGTGAACAGAGCACTGAGCCTGGATTCAGGAAGACCTAAATTCAAATCCAGCCTCAGATATTTCCTAAATGTGTGACCATGGGCAAGTGACTTCAACACTGTCTTCCTCAGCTTCCTTCTCTGTAAAATGGAATAAATACCACCCATCTCCCAGAGTTGTTGTAAGGATCAAATGAGGTAATATTTATAAAGTGCTTAGCACAGTGTCTGGTACATAGTGGGTATTTAATAAAGGCTAGCTATTATCATTATTATTAGGATTGAAAGATAATAGAAGAGCAATTAGCAGATTTTTGAATTAAGCTCTGTATGAGTATTTACATAGAAAAATCTAATAGAAAAAATATTAAAAATTTGAAAAAATATTAAAAGAGCTTTAGAAGTAGAGTTTGCCTAGTTGCTGCTATTATCTTATAGTCAGAGCAGTGATTTTTCAGGGAGAAAGGAAAAAAAAAAGTGTCAATAATACCCCACCTGCCTTTCCAGTCTTGCTATCTGAAGATCCAGTATAGTCATCTGCATTGGTTCTGACTGGCATTATGAGAATAGAAAGAAGCAGAACATAATTCTTGAATCAAATAATGATTTGAATTCATAGAGTGTCAGTTCATATGGAATCAAAAAAATTCCAAAGGCACACTTTAAATGAATAAGGACCTCTCTAACTAGATAGCTGGGTTTAGGTGGCTGAGGGTCTGCATCAACAAAGAGCAAAATATGGCCCTTGTAGTTATAAACTAAAAAAGGTGGTGGAACCTTCCTCCTATGGGGAAAAAAAAACAACTGTTTCACAATTGAAGACCATCTGGTCACAGGAGAATCAGGAGCTCCCCCAAAATGTGGCAGCATAACTGAAGGGCAACAGAGAACAGCAGCAGCTCAGACGGGGGAAAATATGTTGAATTTGAAGACCAGCATATGGCCACAATGAGCAGTCACAACTCAGTGTTGATATCCCTCAGAGATGGTTCCCAGAAGGCGATAACTCAGCAGAGACACCCAACAAGTAGCAAGATCATATTATCAGATGACTAAAAGCTCTGTAGCATCTCAGGCAGGAGTTGCCCAGGCTATACAGGTTTACTAGACACTTGTGTTTTTACATGAATGTCTCTTCAGGTGTTTTCCTGAACAGAGGTGTCCTCTACAGGAGTGCTCTCTATATATGTTCCTCCACATGTGTTGCTTGCGTGCCCTTCTTTTCCCCACTGGTGGTAATGGTAACCCCTGAGAGAACATATTCCTATATGTATGATGTTGGGAGGGAATTTTTTAGTATTTTGTTTGCTGCCCTCTTTAATTAAATATATTTTATTTAGAAACAATGTGTTCTCTAGTTTGTCTAAAAAGGGAAATATATGTGGCCAGTGAGAATTTTCAAGTATATGGTGACACACAAGGTACCTTGAACTTGGGTTAGATTTCTAGAGGTCTATGTGTGAAGCTACCAAAGGCAACTAATATCTAAACTATAAAAATTGCATGATATTGCTATAATCTATAAATTATCAAAGATTTTTGAGTTATCACTTTTGTTATGAAAATGAAAATCTATTAAATAATACAGTTGTAAACTTCTTGATTAGATTATATATTTCTTGAAAGTAAGGCTTCTATCTGTCTTATTCTTATCTATCTATCAATCTATCTATCTATCTATCTATCTATCTATCTATCTATCTATCTATCTATCTATCTATCTATCTGATCTATCCATCTATCTGCGTATCCCTGGTACCTACATCTATGCCTGGCACATAGTAGCTGTTTAATAAATATTTGTTGAACAAATTTGAATGCCCATTTTCTAGGACAGTGACTTGCATGTACTAGGCATATAATATATTTGAATATTAAAGGTCAAAATTTCATTCTACAAGAACTTTAATGTGGCTTATTATAGCTATAAGGAGAACAAGTCATCAATCTGCCTACATGACTTGACTGTGGACTTGGAGAATTTTTCCACCATCTAAAGCCATAGGTCATACCTATTTGATAAAATATCTGGTACTAAAAATGGTAGTTCCACTGTTTTCTTTTCATATTCTCAACACCAGAGATTGATGGCATGCCTAGTCGGATTGATTGTGCAGAAAATGGTCAGTTAAAGGGCCAAAAGAGTCAGCCAATGAGTTGGTCATTTTTCAATGTAATGCTTTCGATACTGCCATAATAATTTGTTAAAAATTAAATAGAACCTGGGTTTATTTATAACAGTAACAACTTTCCTTTGTGCAATAATAGCTTATATGTATATAATAGTTTATAGTTACAAAGCACTTTCTATACATAACTCATAGATTTAGAGTTACAAAGGACCTTAGAAGTCATCTCATTAAATCATTTTATTTTATAGATGAGGACACTAAAGCTCAGTTACATCACAGAGAGGTAATAATAATAATATCTAACATTTAGATAGCATCTCTGATTTCAGGCACTGTGCTAAGTGCTTTACAAATATTATCTCATTTGATCCTCACAACAACCCTGGAAAGTAAATTGTTGCTATTATCCCCATTTTAGAGAGGAGGAAACTGAAGCAAATAGGGATTAAGTGACTTGCCCAGGGTCACACAAGGTGCTAGACTTGTCAAGAAGACATGAGTTTGAATTCTGCTGCAGATACTCACAAGCTATATGATTCTGGGCAAGTTTCTTAAACTGTCTCAGCCTCACTTTTCTCATAAAATGAAATCATAATAATACCTACCTTGTAGTGTTACTATGAAGATAAAAAAGATATATGAAAAACAAATATATGCTTTGCAAACATTAAGGCACTATCTACTACTACTACTACTACTACTACTACTACTACTACTACTACTACTACTACTACTGCTACCACCACCACCACCACCACCACCACCACTACTACTACTACTCTTCCTCCAACTCCCATTATTATTGCTATTGTGGTTGTTTTTGTTGATGTCATTCAGTCACTTACCTAACCTTTTACAGATTATTGAGCTGCAGAAATGGCATTCAAACACAGCTCCTCTCAGGTCAAAGCCAGGATCTTTTCCATTATATCATGTTCATCTGATCCTCCCAATAGCCTTGTATGATGGGTAGGGCAAATATTATTCTCCTTATTGATAAGAAAACTGAAGCCTCATGGAGACCTAATGGTCCCTAAGGTCACTCAGCTACTAAGTGGATGAGCTCAATCTCTAAAACAACCCCTCTGGCTTCAAATCCAGGGCCCTTTCAATTAACATGGTTTCTTGATAAAGATACTATGGATTCACCATTCAACAATTTAATCCAATAGACATTTATCAAGTTATTATGTTCAGGCTTGCCATCAGTAAAATATATGATTTGTTCTCTGTTCTCCTCTTTCCTTAACCTTTTATGTGGTCATATTGAACACATTATAAAATCTTAACCATCTTCAAATGGCCTTTATTTGAAAGGGAGCTGACCAGCATGAGGTAGTTTGTGACCATGAAAAGCAATACATAGCCTATATAAACCTGAATGGTCCATCTGAGTGCACCTCACATTAGCAGCATGTACTAACTGCTTAGTAAGCTGCACATGTTATTAAGATAGGATACAAAATTGTTTAGAGCAGCTTTGCTTAGTAAATGATGGGCTGATCCTCTAGTCAGGAAGAGCTGGATTCCAATATTGTCTCAGATGGACTCTGGCTGTGTGATCCTAGGCAAGTTAGCTAACTTTTCAGTTCCCCTTAATTCTCTAAGCATTTAAATTTCAAAGAAGGTGCTGATCTGTATCCTTAGCAGAAGTTGCTTATACCAATAAAATCACACATATTATTATCTATCTAGTTTATCATCTACCATCTATGTATCCATCATCATCATCATCATCTGTTTCTCATCATCTTTTCTATTTTCAAGGTCATGTGCCATTGTGGAAAAAAAATAGTTTTTAGACAAAACTTTCAATTTTAAGTTTTAATGCAAAGAGTTCATTTTCCTTAAACCTTTTGAAAAAAAATATAACTAATTCATTTCAAGGTACAACAGAAGAATAAATAAAACTATCTTGGAGATATAGCATGGCATGATGCCATTGTATTGTTGGGCTTGGAACCAGGGAGGTATGAATTAATTTTATGCCTCGGACAATAGCAAATCTCCTAAACTCAGTGGACTTCAGTTTCTTCTTCTATAAAATGGGATGATAATACCTGTAGAAGTTACCTACCAGGATTTCTTTTTCTCAAAGCCCAAATCAGAAGGCATATACAAATACCATATATAGTGTCCCCAAAATCTTAGTATGATTAAAAAATATTCAAGATTAAAATTTCATGAGACTTTTAAGATACCCTGCCTATAAATGTCAGCTGTTAATGTCTTTTCCATTACTAAACTATTTTCTGATTTATACACAGTTCACTATCATCCCATCCCCCTTTCAAATTTCTCTCCCTTAAGCATGAAATGTTTGCAAGTTAGATTCTGCCACCACTTTTATCCTCATTCCTTACGTTTTTCGGAAGAACTAAAGGTCTGTCCAGACTGGAAGAAAGAACACTGATCTACAGACATAAGACCAGGGTGCAATCTGAGTGTGCCTTTGAGAAAGTCACTTAGCAACTCTGGGCCTCAGTTTCCTCATCTGAAAAATAAGGGGCTTGGGCTAGATGGTATCTAAATTCGCTTCTAGCTTTAAAAGAAAAATAAAATTGAAATCATATTGTCTTTAAGTCATGATATAAAGGAAACCCTGACTCTAATAGGACCAAGAAAGTAGAAAAGGGGAACCTAAAAAGTGATGTAGGAGGAGTCCAGGAGAATGGCATCAAGTGAATTTGTGAGACAACTATATTGCTAACAAGGGACCAAATCCAACCATATCCAAAAACATATGTTTGTGATATTAGCAATATTTTGTTCCATGTGCTCTTCACTCCACAGTGTGAGAAGACTTCTTTGTATGCCCTACAGTGCCTGGTACAGCTCCTGCAGATAAGAGCTGCTTTGTAAATGTTTGTCAATTTGGTAAAAGGTCAATATGTTCCTTCACTTTCTGCTCTAATAGGAGAAGAGATGAGGATGGGGTATGCTAGAGCCAGCTCCTACTAGCGTTGGAGAGCCATTTGTTAAATTTTCAGCATGCACATTTGTTTTTTTTCTGGAGACCTGATTATTAAAAATTTGCCAGCATACCCTCAATGGAGGACAACCTAGAAAAATAGCATGGTATTATAGAAAGGGTGCTGGACCTGGATTTGGAGGCTCTGAGTTTGATTTCTACTTTTCCTACTCAGTGACAGTGTGGCTATCTGTAAATCACTCAACCTATCTGAAACTCAATTTCTTTATATGCAAAATGGTAATATATGCTTCAAGAAGCAGGATTGCACAATGGATAGAAGCCTGGACTTGGAGTTTAGAAGACCTGGGACTTGAAAGTCCTTCCTCTGGTATGTGCTGGTTGTGTGATTTTGGTAGCTAAGAAAGAAAAGAGGTGGAGATGATGAAGGAGAGAGTTCCAGTCATGGGGAACAGTCAGGGAAAATACCCAGAGTCAGAGATAAAGTGTCTTAGGTGAGGAAGATTGAGTAGTTTCATATAATAAGGAAATCATAGTTCTGGATCTTCTGCCCCCCACCCTTGCTCCAATACAAATAATCATCAGTAGAAGATAGGTTCCTTGAGGGCAAGGATTATTTCCATCTTTGGCTTAATGTCTTGAGACTTAGTACAGTGCCTATAACACAGTAGGAACTTAAGAAATGTTTAAATAAATAAATACATGGAAGTACTTAAATAATTGAATAGAATTGATTCACACACGATATTTACTCAATAAATATTTGCTTGATTGAATGAATTGATTGTCCTCTAGTCCAAAGGTTCCCAAAGTGGGTGCTACTCCTCCCTTTGGGGTTCTGGAACAATTCCAGGGGAGTGGTAGTAGTCTCAGGTGTAATTGGGGAGTGTCAAATAAAAATAAGGGGGCAATAGGAGCTGAAAGAAGAGAAGATAAGAACATTTTGAAAAACTGTTCATCCATGTTTCATCTGTTATGTAACAGAGTTAAAGTTATAGTGATTATATTTTTTTCCAAATAAACACACATAATGCAATTTATAACCCATGAGCGGTCAAGTTCACTAACAAGTCTTAGCAAGCGAGTGGTGGCAGGCAGTGTGTCACACATCATCCAGAAGTCCAACATGTATCAGCAAGAATATGGGGGTGTAATGACTTGTTTAGAATATGATACTATATTGTTACATGATATGATATTGCATCATCAAAATTTCAATGCTGGAAATTAAGATGCGTCATTTAAAAATTACTTTTGAAATGACAAAATTTTTTTTTAAATTATTAAAAGGTTAAAGAAAGTAGATTTCTAGGGGGTGCTGAGTAATTTTTTTTAAAAGGAAGCAGTAGGTCAGATAAGTTTGGGCACCTATGAGTTGACTAAGGCAGCCTTGACTAAAATAAACCAAAGTACACGGACTACTCTAGAAAAACAAGTCCATATATGTTGATGTAGTTGATCTGAATGAGTAGGAGAGAAGCCAGAGTTGGTCCAACCCCTGAGCAGTGAATTTTTATTTTTACAACCACAAAAAATCTATAAGATCCCAAGCTACCCCCTGCCCCAACCACACCATGAGTGGTTATAGTTCTAAAGTTCTAGTTTAACGTAAGTGTTACTTATATGGATGAAAAAATATTTGGGTAGATACAGAAAGAGACTGTTCTTTCTGCAAAAGTCTTGAACTGTAGACAGGAATAAATGGTGAGATTGAGTTACCCAGAATGAGAATCAGATCCTGAGAATGCAGCTGTTTACAGGCTTATGAGAGGGAGGAAAATAATATCAGACTTTTACCAGGCTTTGTTTTAAACAGAAAGACAGTACTTCCCACCTCCACCCCACAGCTGTTTTATCTTTTGCTAAAACAGGTTTTCATGGTCTTCAATTGAGTAAGGAATTCAGTGCCCCCAGGCAACTCTCTCAGACTATAAATTACTGATGAAATACTTATCTGCACCATGGAGGGAATGGAAGGAGCTTCTGCACTGATAGTTTAGTTCGCACATGAAAGCACAGGTTTCCCCTACTCCCACCTCGAAGAAAAAAAAAACCTACCCTTTCCAGGGGTATTGTAAGAAGCAAATAAAATTTTACATGCACACATGTATGTACATATATATTATACACACATGTATGTGCATATATATTATATGTGTGTATCACTTTGTAAACCTAAAAGTGCCATTAAAGTGTGTTAGTATTACTATTATTTTAATCCAGAATCATTTATGTATCTGGTTTTGTTGCATTGGGATTTTGAATAGTGGTTCATCCTGATGCAGAAATTGATTTTGAAAAACATGAAGCCACACTGTGAAGATACTATTCAGGAAGAGAAATTCTGTCTCCCATTTGACCTTTGCTTAATTCTTCGTTTTAATCTACCTGCAGCAGGAAGTAGAGGCTCTTCTCCGAGGCGCAAAGCACCATCCTAAGTGGGGCCTCTTTTACACAGCTGCTTCCTGGAAAGCTTTGGGTTTCTCATGGCTTGCTTCCCTGTTAGTCTTCACGTTGCTTATAAGAACTGAGTTAAGGGTGCAGTTTGACACATCAACAAAACAAATAGTGAAAAAGAGGACTGGCTGTCAACAACTTCAAAGTAAGAGTTACCTTGATATGCCTCAATGTCAGCACATTTTTTCCTTTGAGTAAGTGAGAGTTTATTATACATTTACTAGGTGGCTTGTCTAAAACAGGCCCTCATTAAAGTCACACTACATGTACATATGAACATTTCCTTCAAGGTACACAGGTCCCTTTTCAAATTTAAAATATTCATTTCAACCATCTTTTAAAAAAGCATACAGTGCCTATTGTAAAATGAAAAAAAAAAAAAACTTAAATTTAAGACCTGGTGCCATTTATCCTTAGGTAAGACTGCAGAGGGGAGGTTTGCTAAGCTTTGAAATGCAAATCTTTACACTTTGAGTCTATAGTTATATCCCCAGGGGAAAAAAAAAGACGCACAAAAGTAGCAAAAAAAAAAAAAATTCCACAAATAATAACCCCCTTGAACCACATGGCCTCATTCGTCATCTATTTCCTTTGAAATGAGAAAGGCATTGGGCAGCAAAGGTCTGACCCCAGTGGAGGCAGTGAGAGCCAGTCTGATCCCAGCCCTTCCCTATTGCTCAGCTGCCAGTCTGTCGCTTGCTTGTAGTCCATCACCCATCTTCCTGCCTCAGTTAACTAAGAAAGCCCATAAGCAAGCTGACAAGCTGACAGGAACTAAGCCTTATTTCTTGGCCTCCTGTTCCACTTCCCAAGCCAAAGGGAATGGAGCCCACCTTCCAGAGGACCTGCCAGCTGGGAATTGAGCCGCCTCCTCGCCTCTCCTATTTCCCTCGCCAGACGGCTCGTAGACAGCCTTGCCAGGCTTCCGGCTCCACTGGCCAGCTGGGAATGGGAAGGCCTTCCCAGACCCCTGTCTGCTTGCCAACAGGGCTGCTTTCCTTACTTGATAGTCAGGGCTGAGGAGATTACAAATCCAGTGACAAGTCATGGCTAATAGAGGTATTGAGAGAAAGCAAAAATATATAAAAAAAAAAAATCCCAGGTTAGAAAAGAGAGAACTATCACTTTCCAGAAACTTAGTCAATGATCCTCTCTTGTTTGTTGATAGTTAGAGCAAACTCTTCCAGGCAGTATTTTGTATAGGCTGAGAAGCCATTTTGCTACAATAGGTCCAAAGCCACATCTCATTAGAGTTTTCTTGCAGAAAGTTCTCTTTTTTTCAGAGTATTAACCACCATTCAATGATGCATGGACTATTTAAGTGGGTGTTTTCCAAAGTGCTAGGAATGCTGGTACCAGGCACTATCCCATTTCCAATCTGTTTAAGAATTTGGTGGAAAGGGAGCTAGGTATGCTAATCATTCATATTGTTCTTACTTGGGTGATTTCAGGCCTAGATCATAAATCCAAAGATATTCTCAATTTGATGTAAGGTTTATTTGGTTAAGACTCTTACCCTTAAAATAGACCTGTTTCACAAGTTAGCCTATCTGGAAGAAGTGGCCAAGAGGAGACCATCCGTCGTGAAGCAAGTTGTACTCCAATGAGAATCTGGGCTTTACAACTGTAATCCCATGAAGGTCACTTTCACAGTGACCCAAATAGAATTCCTTTGTCCAGAGGTCTGTTAAACACACACACACACACACACACACACACACACACACTCACCATCATTTGAACTAGGAAACTAAAAATCAGTCAATAGCATTTAACAGACACCTTCTATGTTCCAAGTACTGTACTACTGTGGCTACAGAGACAGAAATGAAACAGAACCTGTCCTAAAGGTGCTTATACCTTATTAAGGGATACTCTACACCCACCAGCTATAATATTACTCTTAGTTCTTGTCATATGAGGAAAAGAAACTATAGGAAATATGAGGCATGCTAATTAATCACCAAGTTAATTCTTCTAAATATAAGGGATGATATATGAGTCTACATAAACTGTGATGACTGATTTTGCTTTTGATTTTTTAATTTTAGAGGAGAAGGGAAAAAAAAGATCAATACACATTTGTTGAATTGAACTGAATTCTACTCCCACAGCTGGACAATAATAGTTCTTGTGTGGTTAGGGACGATCACAGCAGAGATTAAAGTCTATAGCATCTAAGTTACCAATGCTCACTGCTAAATCGAAAGCCTGCTAGCAACATCAGGGAAATTCAAACTCAAGCAACAACAATGTATTCTGGCTGATTAAGCTACAAGCTTCAAGGTAACTGCTGAATGAGTTGAAATTTTAAGCTAGCAATGTACCTAAACTTTATTTTGAACATCAGCCATCAGAAAAAAAAAGCGGAACATCATAAATGTGCTTAGAGTTTCCTTTCTGTTTTAAATTTTGCTCCTTATTGCATTATATGTATACTTAGGCATGTTGTCATAAAAATATAGACTTTAGTGAATATGTAGATTTATATTAAAAATATACAACATTCAATAATATGTAATGTTCAACAATATATAGTACATATATGCATATATATATAAAGTGTATATGTGTGTATATATATATGTATATGTATGAATTACTACTTTAAGCCTAGGATTAAATTTCATGTAACTTGTCTTTTTGTTATACAACTCATATTACTATCTAGAAATCACAAACCTCAACAGCAGATGAGGACACCCTAGTGATATTATAGTCCTTGGAGAAATAAATCTTGTTAGTTAAAATGTATACTGAGTGACAGTAATTGCTTTGCCCAGTATATTGTTCTTGAGACAAATTCATACTTCACTGTTAGAAGTCTGAAGCTCAGATGATCAATGTCAGGTCCAGGGATCTTGGGTTTAGCTCTTTAAACCAAATACAAAATCAGTTCTAGGAACCAAGTCAATGCCTATGAATGCCATGATAGCTGCCTTGCTTTCAGATTCCTGACCATAACTCGAAGACTAGGAATCAAAGACTGAGAGGCTGAGAGACAGTAATTTAAGATTGAACTGGTGATTTGGGGTGACTCAAGTAATCCCAGAGTTTTGAGCCTACCATTGTTGTTATTACATACAAAACGAGGATATTAAGAAATCAGAGGTTCACCCAGCAACTTAGGGTAAATGCATACGGAAAGATTGCTTTCTGAGCGAATGGGAGATCTTTTAAAGTCTCAGATACGTAGTTCAGGCCTTTGATAATGTCTTAAAAAGTCTCCTTCAGAAATTGGAGAAGAAGCTGAAGGTCAAGATGATGATGCCAGAGCTTGAAGTGCTTTTAAATCTAGTTTAAAATACCTGTCAACCCTCTCACTGAATAACTCAAACATATCAATTACTGCTATTTACACTAGCCAAATGCTGTTGCCATGGGAAAAGTCCAGTGACAGGGATGATTGTCAGCAATGACATTTTCAAAAATGAAGGACAACATGACCATCAATATGACAAACATACAGAATATTATGATCTGAATTAAAATCATCAAAAGGTGCAATGGAAGCTAAATTGAAATTGCCAGCATCAGCAACTTTATTGATTGTATTACCGACAGGAGAACCAGCAAGTTCAGGTCCAAGTGTTGGCAACATATGGCACATGCCAGAGGTGGATTTGTTGTAGAATTCTCTCAAGTATGACTATGAGGACTTGGGGATCTTGGGACATGCAAACCATGTAGGGATGGGAATAAGTACTGAACCTATGATTTCACTGATCAAACCATATTTGAAATGTGTATTTTTCTCCATACACATATATGAAGTTTTTATTTAAAATAAACTTTTAGTTATCAAAAATATTCATCTGTCACAACAGTAATTTCTTACTTCCTTTGACAACCAATATAAATATTTTCCTTTACATGAAATTTTTTTTTGCTTCTTTTTACATGACTAAACTGCTTCATATTTAAAGGACCTTAATGATACAGCAACAATATGCTTTATATAGGGGACTCCTAGGTGAGGGAATTCCCTATATCATTGTAGGATGGCACCTTCTATACAACTTTATAGTCATTAATAGTTACATAGCACACTGAGATGATGAGTGACTGGCCCAGTATCACATGACCTATATGTTTCAGAGTCATGACATGAAGTCAGCTGTACCTTATTCTTACCAGAGGCAGTTAGATGGCTCAGTGGCTAGAGCTCTGGGCCCGGATTAAGGAAGATTTGAGTTCAAATTTTTCCTCAGACACTCACTAGCTGGGCGACCCTGGACAGGTCAATTAACCTCTGTTTGTCTTAATCTGCTGGAGAAGGAAATGGCAAACCACTGCAGTACCTTTGTCAAGAAAACCCCATAGTGAGTAATGAAGAATCAGACATGAATGAACAACAACTATCTTACACTGGTACTGTCTCCCTTATAGCACATTGCCTTGACTTGTAACTACAGATGAAAAAAAGCACTTACTAGCTTGTAATTTATATTTTTGACAGTGGTTTTCTTTGCACTACAACAACAAAGTGCTATGAGCAAAGCAGAATTGCAGTAGTTCAAAAGAAACTTGAGATGCACAAATTTAGAGACCTCTGCTCTAAATGTTCATGTGGACTATTATTGGTGTGATTTTAATCCTCTTCAAGAACAAAAGACAATGGGGCAACTAGATAGTGCCATCAATAGAGCACTGGCCCTGGAGTCAGGAGGACCTGAGTTCAAAGCTGGCCTCAGACACTTAACACTTACTAGCTGTGGGAACTTGGGCAAGTCACTTAACCCCAATTGCCCTGCCTTTCCCCCTCCCAAAAGACAGGAAAAAAAAGAATGAAGGTCAACAACCAACCTACCAATTTAAATTGTTGACAGTGGTTTTCATTCCACTACAACTATATGACCTCTAAAGTCCTTCTAGCTCTCAAATTTTATGATTATCAACCACAAAACACTTATTAAGCACCTACTATGTGCCAGATACTAGAGATACAAATTCAACAAATGAAACAAACTCTACTTTCAAGAAGCTTATATTTTAATAGAGACACCAAGTACATATATAAAGAAAAAATATGAAATGAATAAATACAAAGAAGTTACCATATTTCACCACATAATCATCACCACTACATAATCATTGCACCCTGTTTTTTTCAGTTCAGAAATTGGTTTATATTATAACCTTT
The DNA here is from genome assembly GCF_028583685.1 of Petaurus breviceps papuanus. NCBI lineage: Eukaryota > Metazoa > Chordata > Mammalia > Diprotodontia > Petauridae > Petaurus > Petaurus breviceps. Next base: position 14,676,301 of record NW_027186296.1, on the reverse strand, counting down.
CATCACATAATCATCACATGGAATAATTCTGTTCCACACACTGCTTAAAAGGTAAACAAAGCTGCAATGTATTCACCATGGCATATGGATACACATTTATCTCTTGCACATTGCGAGTCCCATGAGCCTAGAATTCTCAGTACTTATGCATTGTCAATATTCAGTTGTAACATATATTCATGGATATTCTGTGCATTCTACTCTTGCACCAAAGACAGTTTAGTAACAAATGATTTTTAAGGCATATTTTTTTAAAAAGCTTCACATAGTTGTTGTACCCCACTTTTTTGCAAAAAATAGGCATACAATATGAGATGATTAGACAGTGAAATATGGTAAATACTAAGCAGTTTGGGAGGGAGGGCACCAGCACTTGGTGGGTAGATAAGGAAAGACTTATTGTAGAATGTGGTGCTTAAACTGCATCTTGAGAGAATGGGGAGTTCTATGAGGCAGACGTGAAGAGGGAGCGAGTGTATTCCAGGCATGGGGAATGGTCAGTATGAATGTACATATTTGGGAGGTGGAGTGTGTGTGAGATCCAGTCTGGTTGGAGCACAGAGTGCAGCATTGGAATGTGGGGAAGGAGTATGTGGGGGTACAGTAAGATACAATGAGGCTGGAAAAATAAACCCAGAGCAGACTGTGAAGCACTTTAAAAGCTAGATGGAAGAATTAATATTTCATCCTAAAGGCAGCAGTGAGCTGCTAGTTTTTGTTGTTGTTTGTCCTTTGTTATTGAAGAGGACCATGACATCAGGAAGATGATGCCATGACTTGCAAGTGAATTGGATTTAAGTGAAGGAGGGCACTGCAAGGTCACCAGCCTCATTTTCTCCTCTGGAGCCATCTGGGTCCAGTGGGAAGATATTGATCAGGATGACTGGAGATGACCCCCCCACTGCTTTAAGTAGCAGGAAAGAAGTATGGTCAGATTTCTGCCTAAATAAAATAATTTAAGTAGCTATGTGCTGAATGGACAAGAGTGGGGACAGAACTAAGGCAGGAAGACCAATTAGGGAGCTGTTGCAATCGTTTAGGCTAGAGAGGGTGGCTGTGAGTATAAAGAAGGGGTCAGACATGATTATGAGAGGCATTCATGTTGTTAATTGAAGCTCATTTGGGAACAGCAGCACGAACAATGTTTTGAAAGCCTCAAAGGGAAAGTAGCTCAGGGAGGCACTGAATGGGTTGGCCTGGTAGCAGAAAGTCCATTACTAAAAGAACACTCTCATTTGACTTAGCTTAGCCTGTGGGTTTCATTGATAATTCTGAAGTGACCTTGTTCAGTGTGTTATTTAGGTAATATGACCCATTTCTGAAACTGAAAGAAAGCAGTCCTTCTTAACTTGAAGTTCATTCCCCACTGGCCTTCCAGCCACATCTCCTTGTTGCTGGGCATTTTGTTTCTATTTAGGTGTCCCTTTGAATGCCATTTTTTTTTTCTAGCCAAGGGAACTAATGAGCTACAAACTCAACCATGAACATTACGTGCCACAAAGGCAGCATTATTAAGACCATTTTTCAGCTTTATCCTAACCCCAAAGGAGAATTAGTCTTCTTTACAAAAGATAAAATTACCTGTACTTGTTTCTAACCTCAGTAATGAAAAAGAGAAGACATTTAGTCTATTCATTGTAATCAAAGTAATCACACGGCTCACAGAAATTGAAAAAAAAAGAAACAAAACAAAACAAAGCCAACATTCCATCAAACAACAACCCACGACAACAAATGTGTTCTTCATTTTGTCAGGGGCCCTGAAGAACTCACAGGTTTTCAGAATAGTTCATTAAGGCCATTGATTTAATCTCAGAAGCCAGAGAAACAAGAAATATGTTGATGGCCAGGGAAACTACAGCCTCCATGTGAATCAATGCCTGCTGTGTCTGTAAAAAGAGTTTGTTTTCATTCCACACACCAACAGATTATACACCTGAGAAGAAATAGAGGCATAGATGCAGGAGGTAGTCCCTAGGTGTACAGTACTGTGGGAAACATGTTAATTCTCTTGGGCCACAAAGGGAAATCAAATAAAATCAACACATTTATTGAGCATCTATCATTTTACTCTGTCTACAACAATCCCTAGCAAGGCATCATGCTAGGTGCAATTTCAGGACACAAAGATGTAAAAGATAATTCCTCCATCCTGAAGGACCTCATGGGCTGACTGGTAAGATAAAATATTACATCAAAAAGGGGAAAATCTGTGCAAAAATATTTGTAGTAACTCCTTTTGTTCCAATCAAAAAATTGGAAACTGAAGGGATACCCATCAATTGGGGAATGGTTGAACAAGTTGTAGTATACAATTGCAATGGAATATTACTCCTCTAAGAAATGATGAGCAGGCTGATTTCAGAAAAACCTGGAAAGACTTAAACGAACTAAAGCAAAGTGAAGTGAGCAAAATCAGAAGAACATTACATGTAGTAACAGCAATAATTTACTATGATGAAACGTGAATGACTTAGCTATTCTCAGTAACACAATGATCCAAGATAATTTCAAAGGTCTTGTGATGAAAAATGCTATCCACTTCCAGAGAAAGACTGATGGTATCCGAATGCATGATATTTTTCACTTTCTGAATTTTTTGTTGCTTTTTTTTTTCCTTTGGGTCTGTATCTTTTTTTTCACAACATGACTAATGTGGAGATGTGTTTTGCATCATTGAACATTTATAACCTGTATCAAATTGCTTACTGTCTCATGGCAGGGGGTGGCAGGGAGGTGAGGGAAGAAAAAAGAAAATTTGGAGCTCAAATTTTTTTTTAAATGAAAGTTAAAAGTTGACTTTACATGTAACTGGGAGGAAATGAAATTTTATTTAAAAAAGAGAGGATATCATAGAATTATGTAATTTCAGATTTGGAAGGGTACTTCAAATCTGTCTTGTCCAACTGACACCTTAATGATATCTTATAAGATATTGTTACAATATGTTTTAAGTAGTCTACAATATCTTACATGTAGTCATCCAGTGTCTTTGCTTTAAAACTACAAGGGAGAGTCCATAATCTCCTGGATTAGCTCGAATTGTTAAGAATGTTTTCCCTGACATCCAATCTAAGTTTGCTTCTCTCTCACTTCCCAAACCTTATTCTTAGTCCTACCTTCTAGGACCAGCTGGAGAAGTCTAAACCATCTTTCCCATGATGACCCTTGAAATACTTGAATATAGTCATTATGTTCCAGTTAAGTCTCCCTCCAGTTCTCCATGCTAAATGTGCCCTCAGTTGCTTAAAATGGTCCTTTCATCTCCTCTCCAGATTACTAGTGCCCTGCCTAAATTGTGCTCAAAACCAAAAACAATTCTAAAACATAGTCTGGCTAGGTCAGAATAAAATGAGACTGCCACCTCCTTATTCCTCAATGTCATGCCTCTCAGACTAACCTAATATTGCAGTAAGTTTCTTCCCTGCTACATGACACTGTTGATTACAGTTGAATTCTGTTGCCCCCCAAACCCTTACAGATTGTTTTGATTCTTCCATGTGAACTGCTATTTAACATGTACCTTTGAACGTGACTTTTGAACCTAAGTGTAAGTTACATTTATCCCTGTTATGTTTTTCCTTGGGTTATGCTGTGTTATTATCTGTCAAGATTCCTTTTTATTCTGATTCAGTTCTCCACTGTGTTGTCTATCCTGTTCAGTTTTGTGTTAATCAAGGCCACTGAAAAAAAAATTAAACAGCCCAGAGCCAAGCAAAGACCTTTGGGGAATTTGACTGAAGACCAATCTGCAGGCTGGTATCAAATGATTAGTGGACTTCTTTGGGTAGTCATTCAACCATCTTCCTGTATTAATATCTAACTCACATCTTTCATCTCTTCCAAAAGATTAGAATGAGAGACTTTATTGAATATTTTTCAAAGAATTAGGCAAACTATGTCTGTGATATTTCCCTCCTCTATCTGTAGAAAGCATATCAACAAGAGAAAAAAGGGTCATGTGCCCTCAAATGTTCTAGATGAAGCTGTGGTAGCTCTTTTAACATTACCCTTTTAACAAATTTGCCAATACCCACTCTCCCTTTAAAATTGTATTTAGAATTTTGCCAAGGATTGAAGTCAAGCTTAATGGTCTCTTATTTATATATTGGTCTCTTTCCTTTCTTTTTTTTTATCAGGACATTTCTCCAATCTTTTGATATTTCTCTAATTCCCTATAATTTTTCAAAGATCACTGAGAGTAGTTTGGCATTTGTAGCTGGCAGTTCTTTCATTAACCTATGATGTAGTTCATCTGGTTGAGGCTGATTTGAACTCATCTAGGAAATTCATTGTTCACTTATCATCTTCTTAATTGGGTTTCAATTCTGTACTAGCCATTTTTGTGTTGTCCTGTCCCATCAAAAGACCATTCTCCATAAGAGAGAATACACATATTGTATGACCTTAGACAAGTCACTTAATTTCTCAGGGACTCAGTTTATTAAACTTGGACATGGAAATGATATATCTTATGTCCCTTTCAGCTCTAAATTCTGTGATATTATATAAACACCATAAGGATACTAGATAATCCCTGAAGTCTAACTCTGTAAACCTCCACCTCTAGTTAAGTTCAAACAACAAAATATTTCAATTACAATACAAGCAACAGTAAAATAGATATCACAAGACAGCGTGTAAGTCACTGTCAAATAAATTGTTCAGAAAATAATTGCCCCAGGGAATCCTTCAATCAATCATTTATCAAGCAAGTATTAAGAGCTTACTGTTGGGGGCGGAGCCAAGATGGCGGAGTAGAAGTACGACCTTCCCGCGGCTCCGGCTTCCACCTTCCCCAATACATGTAAAAAGGGGACTCCAAACAAACTTTGGAGCTGCAGAATCCATAAAATGACACAGAGAAGCTAACCTCCCACTGAGGACAGCCCGGCAGGCCGGCAGGAATCCAGCTCAGCACTCTGGGAGCTGAGCCCAGCACCAAACCAAGACTTTAGCCCCAGGACGGGCCTGACCAGCAGCAGCAGGAGGGACTCCAGATCAGCAGCAACTGTGGCCGTTTCCAGATTTATCAACATATAGATGCGAAGGACAAGGTGAGAGGCCAGTGCAGTCTGGACTTTGGGACCAGTAAGTGGGAGTGCGTGGCTTTTACCCCTGGGGCGAGAAGCATCTGAGACACCGGCACAGCCAGCCAGTATCACATGACAGCTTCAGCTCCTGGCCTGCAGAGGGTAGGGGGACCAAGCACCAGTCTGAGGTGTAATTGCTCTTGCTTTAACCTGCTTGGATCTGGATTGCAGTCTAGGGTGGAGGTCCTGGGGTGTGTGTCCAGCTTGCCAGAGCATGTGAGACCTTAGAGAGGGGACCCATCTAATACCTCAGGCAGCTGAGAAAACCCCAGCATTTGGGACGAAAGCTCCCCTGTCTGGTGGCATTGTCCTACTGTGGCAAAAAGCCCAAAAGTCAAGTAATTGAGTGGCAAAATGAGCAGGCAAAAGAAACAAAGCAGACAGAAGATTCCAACATTACACTCCTATTTTGGGGACAAGGAGCAAAGCATAGAACAGGAGGAAAACAGTGAAGTCAGAACTCCTGCACCAAAAGCTTCAAAGGAAAATACGAGCTGGTTATAGGCCATAGAGGACCTTAAGAAGCAGATAAGAGAAGTGGAGGAAAAATTGGGAAGAGAAATGAGAACAATTGCAAGAAAATTACGAAATGAGAGTCAACAGCCTGACTGAGGAAAATAATACCTTAAAAAACAGACTGACTCAAATGGCAAAGGAGGCTCAAAAAGGCAATGAGGAGAAAAATGCCTTAAAAAACTGAATTTGCCAGATGGAAAAAGAATCTCAAAAGCTCACTGAGGAGAATCATTGTTTCAGAATTAGATTGGGGCAAAAAAAAAAGAGCTTACTGTTCAGGTAATATACTAAGCAATAGGGAAAGAAAGATAAAAGCAAAATAATCCCTGCCTTAAGAAATGAACTTAAAAAAATATTAGGTCTCTCTCTCTCTCTCTCTCTCTCTCTCTCTCTCTCTCTCTCTCTGATCCAGGCTCAAAGTACAGGGGCTACTTTCATGCAGTCCCATTCTGACAAACCCAGGACCTTTTACCAGCTCTGTTAATGACCTGTATCCTCCTTAGGAAATCTGATGCTTCTCTTTCCTGGTGGTTCACTGTAGCACCAATGCAACATTCCCAGAGCCAACAGTCACTGTAAATATACCAGGATAGTGCTCGATCACTAAATATAACAGACTCTCCATATAAAAGACAAAAGCAAAACATTTATTCAGATACCAGAAGACCGAATCCCAAAACCAGTAAGTTGATTCCATAGTTGTACAGAAGTTAAAAAGCCACAACAACACAGAGAAACACAGCATCCTTCATCCTTCCCACAAACCAACATAAGACCAATATTTACTCATAAGCCTGTCTCCTTCAAAGTGTCCTCTCCTCACAACTATGTCTAGCTACTTTGACTCCTAGCTTCCTGTGGGCTCTGCTCCACCTTTCAGCAAACTCCTCCTCTCACAGGCTCCACGTGATTACATTAAGCCTATTAGGGGGCATGGTATATCTTCAAAGCAGGGAAGGTCTTCAAATTCCCTTAGGCTATTTGAGGGGTAGGGAACATCTTCAAATTCTTATTATCATCACATATGGCCCCAAGATCTTTCATGTCCCTTACATAGCAAAAATACATTAATAATACATTTTATTGCATAGTTCAATGAGAGTTTAGGGGCAACTGGTGTTAACATAACTTTGCAACAATATAACAGGGATAATAGAAAATAAGCACATAAAACAATATCATAAGGGTGGGGACTTTGGCACAATAACCCCATCTTTATCCCCTTGAACAAATAGGGCTTAAAATCTTGGGGTAAGGGGCGAATATCTCTTCACCATATCTACTTCCTGCTGAAATTGGATGTAGAGTTATCCCTGCCCCAAAAGGTCCCAATTGAGGGGTCATTTCTTTAGCTGGCATCAGGAGCTTGGTCAACACCAGGTCCAGGAGGTCATATTCAAATTTAGCTGGCATTTGGAGCTCAGTTGACTCCAGTTCCAGGGATGGCACATCATAGTCACGGACAGGGGGTGGCGTCCAGTTTAAGCAATCAGGCATCTGCAGGTGGAGGGTACTAAGCCTGCAGGAAAAAAAAATCTCGCAAACAAGTTTAACAGACAAAAAGCCAAAAAGAAGCAAATATAGGGTCAGCCATGTCTCTGGAGTCCATGAACTCACTATTATAGTCTAATTTATGGTAGAATATATGAGTTAAGGGTACAAATTGGCAATCATCTTCTCCTGAATAAACAACAGCCACAGTATTTTCTTTCTCATGTACTATAATCTCCACAGCCTTTGGAACATCATGTAGCTTCCACTTTACCCATACTTTAGCTCTTAATTTTATCTATGAGTAGAACCAAACCCTTCAGTTACTCTGATAGTTATTTCAGAAGGAGGGTAAATTTTCACAAGAAATAATAATCACTTGAACTATTCTATAATTTTTACAAAACTGTATGGGTTCTTTACCCAAATTTTGCAAGGTCACAATAATTTCTCCTTGATAATTAGAATCTATTGCTCTAGCTAATACATGTATCTCTTGAGCTGCTAAGCCAAATTTAGGTAATATCCATCCAAAATAATTTTTAGGGATTCTCATACATATTACAGTAGAAATGTTTCTTATTTCTTTTCTATCTAACCCAAAGTCCTCTAAACAATGTAAATCTTGTCCTGCCGAACCAGGTGTTTTTGGGTACAGTTCTGGGACATCTTGCTTCACACTCTAATATTCAATATTTGGTATCTTATATGTCTGCTGTTTTCTAATTTGCAGACTTGGGGTCATCATTCTGACTAGAGGCGTACTTTCTTCCAATGGTCTATTATTCAAATTATGCAAAACAGTGAACAAATTATCTTTCCAATGTTGATAAAAATTATTAGAACTTAACTTCCTTAACTATTCTTTTAATTATCCATTCATTCTTTCAATTTACCCAGATGCTTATAGAAAATATGGTATATGATATATCCATTCAATATTGTTTAATATACAATATCTTTTCATTTCATTACCTTTGAAATGTTTTTGAAATGATCCATTGTCACTTTGAATCTGCATTGCGGTCCCATAACATAGACTTGTGAGATCTAGTGTTTTACAAGTGTTTTTCTGGATTGCATTCTTATATGGAAAAGCCACTAGTACACCTTAATAGATGTCAACACAAGTATATGTAAATTTGCATCCTTCATCTTGTGGTAGAGGACCGATATAATCTATTTGCCAGATTTGGGCTGGGACTTTTCCCCTTGCTATCTCCCCAGTTACTATCTGAGGGATAGTTTATTCCTTTTCCAACTAACACATATAACATTCCTCTGCTAACTGTTTTAACATTGAATGAGAGATACTATCACCTCAGTCTTGCACCTATCAGTGTGTAGCCTGGACCACTAAATGGCCAGCTGTTTTATGGACCTATTTTTCTAGTACTGGATCATCAGTTGGCGTCAGAGTAGGGACAATATGCTGAGTAGCAATCTTTGCTAGTCAATTAGCATGTACATTGTACTCACATTCTGGTGTGGTGAAAGCCATGTGAGGATCTACATGAAAAAGTGACAAATCAGTAACGAAAGACATGTCCCATATATCATCCCATAATTATTTGCCCCAGACTTGTTTACCATGATTTTCCCCATTTCTGTTTTTCCACATGGGCATCCGTGTAGCTTACCCATTAGCTACCAGCCATGAATCAGTAAATATATGACACTGTTCTTGTTCTGTTTTGATGGCTGATGTACTGCCATAAGTTCAGCATATTGACTACTTAACCTATCCCACTACTTTCCAAAGTCTACCTTGTACATGGGTTACAGGCTACTGCTTTCCCATGTCTTTTGTGACCCAAATATTTTGCTATCCCATCAGAAAACCATGTATTTTTCTTCTCTTAATCCATCATATCAGTCATTCCATTTTACCAAGGACTGTGCCAACTGTTGCTTTGGTTCAGGGGATGTATTGTTTCCCTCAGTATTCATGTTTCCTATAGATTCATGTAGAACAGAATATTCTACTTTTGCCTGTTTTAGCTCTATTTTGAATATACCATTTCCATTTAATTATGTTGGCCTCTTGGGCATGTCTAATTCTGTGAGAAGCTGGGGTACTCATTACTCAGGTCATGATCGGGATTCAGGGCCTTAATATCACTTCATGGCCCAGAGTCAGTTGCTCAGTCTCTACGAAAGCCCAATATGCAGCTAACAACTGTTTTTCAAACAGGTATATTGCACTCCAGATGAAGGAAGCTTCCTAGACCAAAATCCTAAAGGTACAATTTGGCTTTGTTGTTTCTGCCATAAACTGTAGTTTGCAAAATGATCCTATACAGTCACTTGTAATTACACTAGGCCATTTTGCATAGGCCATAAATCTAGGATCAATTGTATAGCAGCCTGGGCTTCTTCAAAAGCTTTACTCTGTTCAAGTCCCCAATCAAATTAATATTTCTTCCAAGTAACCTTACATAGGGATCTCAAAATCTGTCCCAGATACAGTATGTGATGTCGCCAATATCCAAATAATCCTATAAACTTTTGGGTCTCTTTCTTATTGGTGGGGATAGGAAAATCCTGAATCTTTTGTGGGGCTTGCAGGAGAATCTCTTGCAGTCCCTTATTCTGTTGTATACACCAAAATTTTACATTTTGAGCTGGCTCTTGAATTGTTGCAGAGTTAATTTCCCACCCTTTGTTTTTCATACACTCAATTAAAAGTGTCAAACTCTTCTCCCCTTCTTTTACATTTTTTCCCTGTATCATAATATCATCAATGTAGTGGGTAAGCTGTACAACAGGCAATTTTAATTCATCCAAATATTTGGTCACAATTCTATGAAAAACAGTAGGACTATGCAAATATCCTTGTGGCAAGTAGGTAAAAGTATATTGTCTGCCCTGCCAAGGGAAAGCAAACTGGTCCCACTGTTTATAGTCTATTGGGATGGTAAAGAAAGCATTGACTAAATCAGTATCTGTGTACCAAGTCCCATCATATTTCTGTATCCTTTCTATTAAGGTGATAGTATATGGAACAGCAGCGTACAAGGGAGGAGTCACCTTACTCAATTGTCTATAATCCAGTGTCATTCTCCATGTCCCATCCGATTTTCATACTGGCAAGACAGGATTATTCCATCATATGGTTGTAGGGACTAACACTCCTGCTTCAACACATTCCTTTATAGTATTGGTAATTTCATCTTGCCCACCTGGCACATGATACTGCTTTAAAGTAATTACTTCATGAGGTTCAGGTAAAGCAATTGGGTCCATTTTTATTTTTCCCACTAAATTGTATTAACTCCTATCTTCCTTAGAGCAAATTGGTATCTTCCTTCAGGTAAATTCAGGATCATACCTCTCAACATATCTATTCCAATGATGTATTCAGGAATGGAAACAATCTCCACAGTATATTCTTTCTTAGGTAACTTCCAATTGTCATTGTTAGTTTGACTTTTCTGGCTGATATTTCAGCCCCTTCCATTCCTGTGATAGTAATAAGAGTTCCATGCTTGAATTTATCAGGGTTCCCATAAATTAAGGGAGGCCTCCACACCAGTATCAATTAATGCCCTAGTTACAGTATTTGATCCATTTTTCCGATATATAGTCAGATTTATATGGGGTCTATAATCTTATCTCTATATTTCTTTAATCTGAGCTGAGGATTGGCCAGTTTCTTATTCTCCCTGAAAGTGTGACAAACTTGGATACAATGTTTCAGGAGGACCTGTAGGGGCAGTTCTCACTTGCCTATTCCATCTAACATTAAGCCCTTTATATCTGTACATTTTATATAATTCATCAGTTGGAATACCATCATTTTTTTTTCCAAAATCAACCCATGCTTTCTCAATAGAGCAGTAAACAATTCTTTTCTTGTCAATCTATTCTGACTCTGAATCTGCTGGCCATTTACTCTTTTCTCTAGAGGAAAGTTATCTTTTTCCCATTCCCCCAAGTCACTTAGCTGTAAAATCTTATACAGCACCTCTGAAAGGGGGTGCCATATTTCACCAATTAGTAGAATCATAAGTATGTGCTTATAAGCAGGAGGAGTCATCATTACAAAGACATATGTTACAAAGAAATGTATGGCATTTCTTTGAAGAATAGCTAAGGGGATATCATGATATCATCAATATCTCCAACCATGATAGTAATTTTCATTACTCCTTCTTTCAACTTTCTCATGCAGTCTCTAAGCGAGTACCAGGTTCTTTCTCTACTAGGCCACATAGAATCAATGGGATACATTCTATTGCATCCATTGGTAGTTAAAGCTAACAGATTGGTCATACCTCCTGGCATATGAAAATCTCTAAAAGTTTGCTGGACAAAAGGATTCTGACAAATACCTATAAAGTTCAAGCAGTCCACACTATCTACCCATATCCTCCAACCCCTTCATCACTGATTCTCACCATCCAAGACAGCAAGGATTCTCCCATCCTTTGAGTGAATCTGCTTAATCTCCTGCTAAGTGAAATATTCAATTATTTCCCTGAACTTTTTTTTGGCTTCACTGCTTCTCTTGCTTTCTTCTCAATATGGGGCAAGATTCTGCCCTCATAAAAGTTAGTCATGAAACATTATATCACTCTGTATTCATGCAGTTTTCTGACTGTTGTCATCATGGCAATAAGGCTCAGTCTCTACCAAAATTGTATGAATTTTCCTGCTGTTACTTTTTTCTTTCTTTTTCTGGGTCAAATTCACAATAGCCCTCTCTTCTACCACCTGAAATCCTCCAGCTTACTCTTCCAGAGGAGAGACAGAATGCTGTAACACAGCCAACTCTCTTTCCTTTTGAGTTTTCTCTTGTAATAGCTTGTCTCTATTCTTACACATAACATGGTAACCAGTCAGTAAAACCCAGTCTCTTCTACACACTGCCTCCAGCTCTCCTCCCAGGTTTTATTGGTAATCTTTGCAAATGTTTCTAAATCTCCAGGTTCTCCCTTCTGTAACCTCAGTTCCCAGTTTTCACAGAGCCCTGTACTTTTAGACCACTTCCTTGCTAGGGAGGAATAAGGTAAATACTACCAACTTGGGATAGTCATTTCTTTTTCTAAATCCTTTCTGCCTCTAAGTAGAGGTCTGATATTTTGTGATCCCATCCTCATCACCAAATGTAGCACCAATGCAATATTCACAGTGCCAGCAGTCACTGTAAATATACCAGGATAGTGCTCAATCACAAAAATATAACAGACTCTCCACATAGAAGACAGAAGCAAAACATTTATTTAGACACCAGAAAACAGAATCCCAAAACCAGTAAGCCGATTCCATCATAGTAATAAAGAAGTTAATAAGTCACAACAGCACAGAGAGCCACAGCATCCTTTAGCCTTCCCACAAACTAATGCAAGACCAATATTTACTCACAAGCCTCCTGTCTCCCTCAGAAGTGTCCTCTCCTCCCAACTGTGTCTAGCTCCTCTGACTCCCAGCTTCCTGTGTGCTCTGATCCACTTTTTAGCAAACTCTTCCAACCACAGGCTCCATGTAATTACCTTCAGCCTATTTAGGGGGGCAGAGTTTGTTTTCAAAGCAGGGAAGGTCTTCAAATTCCCTTAGGTTTATTAAGGGGCAGGGAAGATCTTAAAATTCCCATTCCCATTGCACTCACCATATTAATGTTAATGCCAACTTTACCATGGATAACCAATTGGCTTAGCCCACTGCAGCTTGGAACTTCTCAGTTTAGGAGACCTGCTAACTTAAGCCTCCCCAGTAGCAGAGATTATAGGTTTGTGCTTACATGCTAATTGGGAAATTTAGAGAAGGAGAATCACTTCAGACTAGAAAGATCAGGGAAAGATCTTTAGAAATGAAGCATGAGTAGAATTTTCAAGAATGGGTAGTATTTGTATAGCCAGAAAAATAAGTTAACATCTGAGGTCCACTACAAATTTATGTTATGTAATCATTTCTGGATCCTCACTATTTCAAGTCAATCTTTTCATACTTCTTTAATTGATTCCTCTACATTTCTTGTAGTGATTGTTCCAAATCTTCTCTTCTATTCCTAAGTTTTCCATTCTACTCCTCTACCCATTCTGCTAAGTAAAGAACCTGAACTTGTACTTTACTGAGAAAATAATGGACATTCATTGAGCTCCCTCTTTTCTTCTTTGTATCTCAGAATTGTCTGCCATCACCTCCCATTCCTTCTTCTGGATTCTGGTATCCTATAAAGAGGTACCCCTTCTCTTCTTTGAAGTTAACATTTTTACCACAGATAATCAAAAGTCAATAAACATTCATTATGTGCCAGGAACTGTGATAAGCGCTCAGGATACACATAAGAAAGAGAAAGACAGTTCTTGCCCACGAGGAATTTACAGTGTAATGGAGGATGACAGTATACAAAAAGGAAGCTGCAAGGGAATGGGTGGGGAGAGGTGCCAGATTTTTCTACTGAAGAAGCAAGACGTAGGGGAGCAGCTGGTGAAAAATGAAGAATTAGGCATTCTGTGCATCCAGAGAAAGAACTAGAAAGACCTGAGCTTATATCCAAATGGAAGCAAAATACCTGATCTTTTCCCTTTTCTTGTTTGGTTTTATGTCCTCTTTACCATTTTTCATTCCATCTGATACATTCCATCTTTATAACCTGACTAATGTATAATGTGAAAGTATTTACAGATCTTACACTTGACTATATGCCGCCATGGGGGGGGAGGGACAGGGAGGGGGACAAAATGTGAAACTCAAGGAATTGTGGAATTGAATCCTGTAAACTAAAAGGAAACAAACAAATTAATTAAAAAAAAAGAATTAGGCATTCTAAGCCCTCTATAAAGAGAAGCTTTGGGAGGAGTCTTTTTCTGTGACTTCCAGTTATAGGGGAAAGGCACCTGGGGCTACCAAGGACCTATTGAATGAGAAAACTGGAGCCACTGCCATGATGATGTTTCTGGTAATGACCTTAGGCTGGGGGAAGCATGATGTTCTAGGAGTAGAAACTAAGTAGAGTTCTCCCTCCCCCCCCCCCATTTCCTCCAGTTGATTATCCCTACAATCACTTCTACCACCTCTTTAATCTTTACTCTCTTCCTAACTATTGGTTTCTTCCCTGCTACTTATAAACATGTCCAAGTCTCCTCCATCCCTAAAACAAAACAAAAATAAGCTTACCATCCCCTTAAGATATTGTCCTCAACGTCTTTTCCATTTCAACGTCAAACTCATAGAAAAAGATTTTTATACTTGTTACCTTCTTTCCCTCTTACCCAATCACTTCTCATTCCCTTCAAATATGGCTTTCAACATTATCATTCAACTGGAATGGCCCTCTTTAAAGTTTCCAATGATCCTTAAAAATGCCAAATCCTGGTGGCAGCTAGGTGGAATATTAGACACAGCAAAGGGTCTGGAGTTAGAAAGACCTGTATTTGAATACATCCTTAGAAACTAGTTGTGTGACCTTGGGCAAGTCATTTAACTTTTGTCTTCCTCAATTTCCTCAAGTGTGAAATGGGAATAATAATAGAACCTACAATTATGAAGATCAAATGAGATAATACTTGTAAAGTGCTTAGCACAGTGCTTGGTACATAGTAAACTCTATGTAGATGTTAATATATTATGGCTTTTCAAGCCTCACACTCCCCAGTCTTTCTGAAGCATTTGAAACTATTGATCAAACTCTCTGAATACTCAATACACGGAGTTTTCACGACATTGTTCTTTTTCCGATTGGAACAACAAAAATATTGCGTTTACTTATATTGTGTTTCTTCTTAGAATATAAACTCCTTGAAGGCAGAGGGACTATTTCATTTTTGTCTTGGTATCTTCAGTGCTTAGCACTGTAATTGGCACATTTATAAATGCTTGTTGATTAATTGATTTATTGATGAACAAAATATGCCTTGGGGAGTTGTCATAAATCCTCATATTTCCCAGGATAAGGGGCATGTGCATCTGATAGCATCAGACCTAATATTTTACAAAACCTATGTGTATCTATCACTCTTCCTCTCCAGTGAAAATAAGTAATAGTCAAGGAATGTATTTTAGAGTTAGGTCATATTGCTGCAAAAGTTTACATTTTTTCATTTTATTATAACATATGGTGTTTATTTTATGTCCTACCCTTCAAATCATGTGTGGCAGACTTATAGGAGGCCACTTTCTATCCTGTGAGATCTGGTCATTTGAAAAAGGGTTTCTCAGGCAACAGTGTGAATCAGATGGCCTAACCTGGTTTCATTGATCACAGCCTGCAATGATTTTTCCTCTCGCTGCCTCAAATCTTTACAATTTATCAGAAATGGCCTTGGAGATGGGAGGAGGAGGAGGTCTTAAGGGGAAAAAAAGAAGTAATTTCTGATAAGCACCTTTAAGTCTTGTCCTTTCTTAGTGGGCTCCTTGGGTATAAAACTTAGATTCTAAGAAATTTCCTGGTTTTCATCATGGTAAAATTCCTCCTTTCCTTTGAGTATTAGTTGGATACCAATGTGTAAAGGACACAGTTGTGAGACAGTTAATCAGGAAAATTCACCCCAAACTAACTCAGAAGACCTGTTAAACACCTATGGAGGTAATAAGAAAAATAGCCATTTGATACATACCCCAATTTGGGGTTTTAGATATTGGGATCTATAGGATTTAAGAAATCTATAGTGACATTGAGAGCTTAGTAGCATTGAACATTGGAAAGACTCACCACTCCTGTATTCCTCCCATTTTAAGGAGCACACCCAGGCCAGTTGTGTCTGAATCCCTCTTTAGACTACACACCTGACTCAACTCTGGATTTTCTCTACAATGTCTTTCCTCACCACATACTTTACAGCTTTCTTTTATGTGTTATCTTCTCCTACTAGAATGTAAGCTCTTGGGGGTAGGCACTGTCTTTTCTTTCTGCTTGTATTGTATTCTCAGAGCTTAGCAAACACATATTTGTTGACTGACAGTAAATATTTGTTGAATCATAGCTATGAATGGATTCTAGTATGTGTATGTTTAGTTTGGAAAAATGCTGATGTAGTTGGAGAAAAATACCATACGTTCATTAAAATAATTTGTGTATCTCTAAGCATAGACACATATGCATGTACACATACACACACATACACAATGTGAGGTATTTTCTACCAAGGTATCTCTATTATCAAATAAATATAGAATTCTTTTGGATGAATTTCCTGGAATATCATATTTATTTCATTATACTGAAACCACGTTTCGATGTAGTTTTGTTGCTATCAGGCATATTACATGGAGTAACATATTATATTGCTAGCTTATTTCCTTCCTTCCTTCCTTCCTTCCTTCCTTCCTTCCTTCCTTCCTTCCTTCCTTCCTTCCTTCCTTCCTTCCTTCCTTCCATCCTTCCATCCTTTCTTCCATCCTTCTATCATTCTTCTCCTGGGGCAAATTGCACAAGCTGCACTTTGGGTAAATGACAGGAAGCTTGCCTTCTGTTTTAGGCTTGGGGTTACAGGGAGCTCACCCTAGCCCACCATCTGGTAGCTTCCAATTTTAAGTAATTATTCTTGCTAATTAGGTTCTGTGCTCTATTGTTTCTTCACTGCTGAAGGACTACAAATGCTGTCAGTAGCTGCTAAATTTGGTGTCCTGGGGGAAAGCCCCAGTTGCCACTTCCTTGTTATGGCTCTACTCATTCTGCTTTACAGGCTGAGCATGTGTTAAATTTCTGACTTCCTATGCTGATTTTTTTTTCTCTCATAAGACAGAAGAAATAAGGAGAATTGTTACCCTGAACCTAATTCTGACCTACCAGGAAGAATGTGCTGGTGATGTGAAAGTAATGGGACTTTGGAGAGAAAGAGCCTGGGTTGCTTTAGGCATTTTGTTAGCCAAGGAAAGGGACATTAGACATAGCTGGATGGGAATTTAGGCTTCAAAAAAACAGATTTCGAAACTTCAGTGAAAAATTAAGTATGATACTGTAATGCCAACTTTCTAAATCTTCGTAGACTTCTTTGGCAGTCTGGTGAAAACTAGGGACCCCTTCTCAGAACAATGTTTTTAAATGTATAAAATAAGAATCATAGGATTACAAAGGAAACTAGTTACATTGAAATACAACTATCAGATTAAAAAAAATAAACAAAAGTTAAGAACTCCCTGATGTAGATGCCAGGATATAAAAAACAGAATTCTGCCCATATTGATGTTATCCCAAAGAGGACAAAAAAGGGTGAGACAACTGAAAGAACTGATGTTGGCTGCTTAGGAATCTTCTTTGAGCTCAGATGTTAAGAGAATGATAGCTCAAAATAATAGTTAATGTTTATGTAGTGCTTTAAGGTTTGCAAAGAGCTTTGCATGCGTTGTCCTCTTTGTTCCTATTGCAAAAGGTAGAAAAGGCAGGGGGAGCGCATAATCATAAAAGAAGATGAGAGCAGAGAAGATCTGTTAAAAAAAACCCCACAAAACAAAATAGTATAATGAAAGCTAGAGCACAGAAAGGCACACAGAAAGCACTGTGAATAATGAAAGGGATTTCTATGATGTATCTAGTACAACCCCTTCCCCCCAACAACAAACAAAGCCTATTACTTAGGGCTAATGGTGTAATAGTGTTAGGTAACAGAGAAGAAGAGCTATTGACATTCTTTTGTTTCCGTTTTCTCAATCAAGAACTATCTTCAGATTAGGGTAGAGCAGAGGTTATTAATGTGTGGTCTGTGGACCGCTTAAGACCCCTGATACCCTTTCTGGGGACCTGAGAGGCCAAAACTATTTTCATAATGATACTAAGATGTTATTTGTCTATTAAAATACTCTTCCCCTTTCCAATCACATATCTGTGTGTGGTTTTTCTTCATATACTTCATCCAAAATAGCATATTTCAACATATTGAATGCAGAAGGAGATAGGAGAATCCAGCTGTCTTCCATTAAAGCCTACCATGAAAGAGATTTGAAAAAACATTTGAAACAATGCCACTCTTGTTACAATTATTATTTTTTGGAAAATATAGCTGTCATTAAAACATTATTTATGTTCATGTATATTTAGTTTATTATTGTTACTCCAAAATGAATCACTATATAAATATTTAGAGATTATCAGTTCTAATTTCAAATATAGTAAATACTGATTGACATAAACCAAAGCTCTTTAGAGTCCTTGATAAATTTTAAAAGTATAAAGGGGTCCCAAGAAAGTTTTAAGGGTAGAGCAAACATTTAGAAATACTTCAATGCTCTCTCACCTTCTTCCTCATCTACCTTGAGTTTCAATTCCTTCTTAATGATGACGGCAGGGCCTTATACCCCGGCAAATGACATTTTAAGGTTGGAAAGAATTTGTAGATAGGATTACAGTGCCAACCATCAGTGACCTCGGAAGACTTTTGGAGAGTAAGAAAGGTTCCAGAAGGTCAAAGACAGGAACTTTTAAAAAAAGAGAAAAAATGGATTTTACAATTTGCAGATAAGCAAATCTGATTATTATGTTTAGTTCCGGCAATTTATGAGGGTCAATGGCAAGTCCAGAGGATGGCAATCAGCTTTGTGAAGGGTCTCAAAAGCACATAAAAAGAAATGTTTTAAGGAACTCACAGGTGTTTAGCTTAGAAACAATTAGATTTTGGGGAGATATGGTAGCTGTCTTCAGAAATTTAGTAATTAGAGATGAGGAACAATCTAATGATGTGATGCCTCGTGTAGTACTGAATTGAATAATAACCCTTTCATTTTCCTAGCACGCCTCCTCCTCACCATGCTACAGAAAAGATTTCTGCATTGAGTGGAAGGCTGGACTAGAAGATCTCTAATGCAACTTTCAACTCTGATTCTTGAATTTAATCATTAAATTTCAGAAAACATGTCCATTCTTATGACCTCAGACATGTTTCTAGGTCTCACTTTTCTTATTTGCAAAATGAGGGGGCCGAACTAGATTATTTTTAATCTTTTCTAGTTTTCCATCTCAGAGCAGAAAACCGGGGTAAATTCTCAGATTTATTAAATGTTCTTTCAAATATAGCATTGATTCTTTTCCTGCTCTCTTGACTCATGTTTGGGGAGCTTAAGGAAGGAAGCAAATAGTAGTGAAGCATGAATCACCAATCACCCCAATCTCTCCTGTTGCATGAGAAGAACATGAGGAAAAAGGTCTTCATTGAGGTGGAAGCACATCTTGAATGCTGAAAGTGTTCTTGTGTTCATCAGTGCGTGTACACACACACATGTGTATATATGATAGAAAAAAGGAAGAAGAGGGAGAAAAGAGGAACTATTATCTTGAAAACTCTTTTCCTAGACTTTATTAAAAAGCTGTAATAACAAAAAGGAAAGAAAAAAGAAAGGATTTGGAATTATTGGAAGTTTTGACTACTTATTTAACATTTCTGTATTTCTCATGCGGATATAGATGATCCTGGAAAAACTGTGAGAAAGGCCGACTTTGTCTTTGTCGTCTTTCCAATGTGCTGTTCCATCCTTCCCACTTTTGCTCCTTCCCCCTCTGAACTCCAGGTGCTCTCTTCCCACCCTGAGACCTCTTCCTAGTAATCCTTAATCCCTGCCAAGATGTTGGATGATGAAGGTGTAACATAGAGTATGCCCCTCCAGGAGCATTTGAATCACAGTTGGAGACCTCCTCGAAACTCAAAGGAATGATAGTATAGTGGCAGGGTGGAGGGTTTGTATTTTGAAGTTAGAAGATCCAGCTGTAAAACCTCAAAGCACATAAGGCCATTCCTTGGTGTATATATTCTCTGTGTGTCTCTCGATCAGATGTGAACCAGAGTATGAGCTAATGACCATGCAAATGCTTTTTTTTTTTTTTTCAGCCAGAAAGCTGTCTTCAAGGGCACAGATGGTGGATGCTAGGGAGCCCAGCAGGTTACTTAGCTCCCTGCCTTTGCTGATTCCCCATACTTGACACTGCTTCTCTCTCCTAATCCCTCCACTCTGTTTTCCCCAAATCCTTGTTCTTCATCACACCCCATTCTTACAACCTTTATTTAAGACACTGATGGAAAAAAAAAAGCTTGGTGTGGTGGCACATCTGTAACTCCTGATACTTGGGAGGCTGAAGTGGGTGAATTTATTGAGCTTGGGAGTTCTGGGCTACAATAGGCTCACTGGATCAGGTATTTTTACTAAGTCTAGCACCAAAATAGAAAGTTGAGAGCTAGGGAAACACCAGACTGTCTAAGTAGGGCTGGATCAGCCCAAGTTAGAAACAGTACGTGAAAACTCCCATGCTAATCAGCAGTGGGATTGGACCAGTGAATGGATACTGTATTCCAAGCCTTGGTGAGCTAGGAAGACCCAGGTTTTTTTTTTTTTTGGCTGAGACAGGTGAATTCATCACTTATACAGGTACTTCTTTTAACAGAATTCACTCTGCATCAACAATTCAGAGTTACTGTGGGTTATCATTAAGACTCTGAAATGCATCTGTAACAGAGACCTGGATAAACATTATTTTTTTTAGAGACAGTATGGCACCTATCTCCCAGGATTACTGTGAGGAAAGTGTTTTATAAACCATAAATGCTATTATCTTTAATCAAGAGATCATTTGCCTAGGATGCAGGTGGATTTCCATTATTCATATAAATGAGAATACAACACTGTCCAAAAATTTCACTTTAGTCATTAACTTTCGGCTTCCTTCTCTCAAAATAAACCTTTTACTACTGCTCCTCAAAAGAAAAAAATAAATACATAACTGATACTAGTTTTACTTAGTTTCTCTTTTACCTGTCCATGTTCTGTTATAGAACCCCAAAGTGAAAATGAGGAAAAATAAACAAACAATATGTGGGAGGAAGGGTAGCCATATGAATTACAGATATTGTAAAAACTGCCCCTGACCTGGGCATGGTGGGTTCCCTGCTTACTGGGGAGGCTGAGGCTGTGGACCACTTGAGTCCAGTTGCTCTGCGCTGTTGTGGGCTAATGCAGATTAAATGTCTGCACTAAGACCAGCACTAATATGGTGATCTAGGCAGCTAGAGTGCTAGATTTCATGTCAATAATATCTTAATTCAAATTTGGTCTCAGTTATTTACCAACAATGAGACTCTAGGAAAGTCAGTTATTATTATTATTATTATTTGCTTTTTTGGAGGGGCGAGGGTAGGGCAATTGGGGTTAAGTGACTTACCCAAGGTCACAGGCTAGTTTTGTGTTAAGTAAAAAGTCAGTTATTAAATCCTCTATAAGATAGGCATAGTAATAGCATCTATATCTACTGGTTATTGGAAGGATAAAATGAGATACCATATATAAAATGTTATATAAATCTTAAAATGTATTCTAAATACTGGTTATTATGAATACAAGGCCTTCACCACCATGCCTCAGTTCTCCATCTACTTTTTTTTGCCTTTTTTAAGGGCAGTTGGTGTTAAGTGACTTGCCCAAGGTCACACGGATAGTTTTTGTGTTAAGTGTCTGAGGCCAGATTTGAACTCAGGTCCTCCTGACTCCAGGGTCGGTGCTCTATTCACTGCGCCCCCTAGTCTCCCCTCCATCTACTTTTGTGGGTTCTTTCTCCCAGTGTTATATTCTTCCAAGAATACCAATTTGGTGGAAGGGCCCAGATCATCCATCCCCCATTCTCTGTACTTAACCACTGACACACCTGTCCTTTGCCTACACTCCTGTAGGTCCCTTGCTGAGTTCTTTTGGGAACTCAATTTTGAAGAAGATACCAGACCAGTAATCCCTCATATCTCTCGAATATAAGCTCTTTGACAGCAGCTGCCATCTTTTTTCTTTGCTAGCATTTGTACCCCTAGCTCTTAGCACAATGCCTGGCTCACAGTAGGTGTGCCATATAGGCTTGTTGACTGTCTGACTATCAACACCTAAAGCCAGGGAGATACTTAGTAGTATGAGAATGGAGAGGGGTAAGATGGGAAGAGACTTGAAAAAAGATTTTCTTAGCTAGTACCATATGAGAATCACAGTTGTCTGCTGTCTGTCTCTGATCTCCCAAGAAACCATCCTACATATATTCATGAATTCATCTGGCATATTAGAAATCTGGCTATGGAAAGGAAGTCATTCATTTTGCAGACCCTGATTCCATTCTTTTGTGATCTTTCTGAAGAGGGTCTATTTATCTCTTCCCACAAAACTTTGCTGGTTGTGATAAATCAGGATCCTTTGGAATAGATTTTTCACCTTTGATTGCTTGTGAAATAGGGCTACTTACACAAGAGTGAAAACTTTCAGAACTGCTCCTGTTTGAAGTTTGAATCATTTTGAACAAGTAGTTCAAACCTATCCCAAGGACAATGCTCATCCTTACATGTCTTTCTCTACTTCTTGTACTTCAGTAAGACTTTTGTGAGGTTTTGTGCATAGGATGAGATTAGCTAAGCCAATCCAATAATTATTTTATTTTTTTATCCTGTAAGTCTCTGTTGTCATAACCTCTACAGAGATTGTGAGGGGCTCTGAATATCTGATTTATTTTGTTCACATCTACTTTCAAATACATAGAGTTTGTCACTTGCTTATAAAATACATTTGTAGAACTGATGACGTTTTCCCAAAGGACACTGAAGTCATTTTGATTTAAATGAAATTGATTAGATGTGCCCTCTTCATTTGCTTCAGAATGACCTCTTGGATATTTGGAAATACAATTTTCTTCTTCTAATATTTTATCTTCTAGTTGGCAAACATTGACTTTCCCTCATATCCTGAATAATGGTAAAATTGAGAAGGTTTTTTTTCTTCTTCTTAAATAGCTTGAACAACTTCAAAAACTTTAGAGACCTTACACATACTAAAAGTGTCTAATTTTCCTTTAACATTTAAAAGTAAATAATCAAAGTTTTCTTTTCAGGTTGCGTCTTCCCCTTTGCCCCTGCCCAGAGCTCTAGGTAACAATTGTGATTCAGATTCAGAACTGTTAAGAAATAGCAGCTTGTAAATGTGAATGCTTAAAAAAAGACTATTATTTAGTTAAAGTAATAATGAAGAAAACAAGGATTATCTGGAACTGCCAGGCACTGTTGCCATCCTACATCTTTTTTCATAGGCTGGGTTGAAGCTTGTGTCCCCTGATAATGACCCTGAATGAAGAATCCCTAGGATTCATCAGACAAAGACAGTTCAAGGGAACATTCAGAGTGAGAAGGAACCTCAGAAATCACCTAAACCAACCCTCTCATTTTATAGATGATAAAATCGAGACCCAGAGAGATGAAGAGATTTTTCAAGTGTTGCAAGAGAGAGCCACAATTCAAACCCAGGACTCTTGAAAGGCAGTTCACTGCTCTATTTACTACAATCCATGCACTTCAAAATGTTTTAAAAGGTTTGAAATCACAGAGCTTTGCAATGAAGGCATTATTAGGGCTTCAAGGAGTACCCAACCCTCTACATTTTGATTATTTTGACATCGCTATACCTTACTATATGAGTATAATTCTATGCAAAAATAAAGTTTACAATGCAGGTTTTCCGTGGCTTGAGAGCAAGAACAATTTTCATTTTTTTCTTTACTTTACTTTATTTCATCTTAACACCTAAGGCAGAGGTTTGTACATAGCTATTAAGGAAGTGTTTGTTGGGTTGGGTTAGATGATTACACACACACACACACACACAAATTATATATTTATATTTACTATATAGTAATACTAAACATATAAATATACAAGTATATTTATTTTATATGCAATATATTTTATTTTAATGTTATATAATATCTAATATATTAACACATAAATATATTATATCACATATTACATACATTTATTATATATGTTTAATATATAAGTTTATTTTAATATGACATTATACATAATAAATAAAATATATAATATTAATATAATAGATACGTAATTTTTATATTTAGATAGCATCTAACCCAACCCAACAAACACTACCTTTGTAGCTACTAAATTTTGTAGCTATCTACCTATCCATCCATCCATCCATCCATCCATCTATCTATCTATCTATCTATCTATCTATCTATCTATCTATCTATCTATCTATCTATCTATCTATCATTGGTCTTGCATCAATAAGATGCTGTAAGAGAAATATAATTGTAAAGGTAGATTTGGAACAGATTTCTGCTGACCTTGAAAGTCAGGCTAAAGAAAATGGATTTTATCTGAGAGATAATGGGAAGTCAGTGAAGAAAATCTGAGCAGACCTCTCAAGGGGCATTGTTGAGGAGAAAGAAAGGTTCCATTGGCCAAAGATTTCTCTCCCACTTAAGTCAAAATTATCTTCAATATTTATGGAACTTGGACTCATGGTATATAGACTTTTTGCTAGCAGGAGAAGCTCATTTGTTATGGAAATGAACATTGAAATTGCTTTACATGAATGAAGAATTCTCAGGAAGTACATATCACAAACTCAAAGTGATGAGTCCTTGGCCTCTGCATTATTAGCTCTTTCTCTATCATGTCCTCAAATCTAGAAAATCAGCAACAAACCAATAAATCAAACCCTGATTTGTAGCTTGCCCATTTCTGAAGTAAAAATGCTCACATTGAAAATTAAACAATTATCTCTCTCTGGAGCTAATAGGAGCTAGTTCCACTACATCACTGAGAGGGTCCTCTCCCACAAGGGCTAGTGCAATGCATGGCAGAGTGTTGAGAAACTGAGTTCTTAACCTGAGATCCATATACATTCAAAGCATCCATGGATAGATTCCAGCGGGATTGTGAACATACGGAAAATATATATCTTAATTTTCACTAACTTCTAACTAAAATTTAGAATTTCCTTTAATTATGAATGTAGGTGACAAAGGTTATTCTGGGCAGGATCTCATGGACTTCACCAGACTGCTTAAGGGGTCTATAACACAATGGAGGTTAAGAATTCTTGATCTGCAATAATGGTTCTCAAACTTTTAGTCTTAGGACCCCTTTACTCTCTTAAAATTATTGAGGACCCCTCTCTCCAAAGAGCCATTGTTTATACGGGTCATATCTATCAATACCACATTAAAAACGAAAACATCTTAGTACCTGACAGTGTATTGGAGCCTCCAAGGCATTCTATAGAGGAAATACTTTTTTAAAATAATATTTGAATTAATGTCTAGGGAATTGTGGGTCATGGCTCCACTTGATGTATGCTTCTTATCATTTGATAATGCTGAGTGATTGGGGACATCCCAACCTCTTTTTCTCCTTCTCTCCTTCTTTCTTTCTTTTCTTCCTTCCCTTCCTTCCTTCTTTCCTTTTTTCCTTCTTTTCTTCTTCCTTTCTTCCTTCCTTCCTCCCTCCCTCCCTCCCTTTCTTTTTCTTTCTTCCTTCCTTTCTTTTTTTCTTCCTTCCTTCCTTCCTTCCTTTCTTTCTTTCTTTCTTTCTTTTTCTTTCTTTCTTTCTTTCTTTCTTTCTTTCTTTCTTTTTCTTCCTTCCTTCCTTCCTTCCTTCCTTCCTTCCTTCCTTCCTTCCTTCCTTCCTTCCTTCCTTCCTTCCTTCCTTCCTTCCTTTCTTTTTTCTTTCTTTTTTCCTTCCTTTCTTTTTCTTTCTTTCTTTTCCTTTTATTCTCTTCCTTCCTTTATCTCTCTTTTCCCTTCTTTCTTTCCTTCCTTCCTTCCTCTCTCTACTCTTTCCTTTCTTTCTCTTCCTCTCATATGAGTAAAGGCATGGATGCCAAAGTGCATATGTGTGTCTGGAGGAATATAAGTGTTTAATTTTCTCTGGAGTGAATGAATGTTTTATTTAGTAGAGTCAGGGGAAATAAGGTTGTAGGGTTAGGTTGGGATAAGATTTCTGTTGTTCATGAATGTCAGGCTAACATTTGAACTTTTCCTTAGGGACAATGGGAAGTCATCGAAGACATCCGAGAAGAAGAACAATAGCAACAATAATAAAAATGGCTCTGGGAGAATGAGATGATAAGAGAATAAGGTCTACAGTCTATTGGGGATTAGTGAACAGGGCTGACAGTCTGTCACATTGTAAAGCCAGGAGTTTGTCATTGTCTACGTCTCACTTCTCTGTCCCTCCTTAGTGTCTATCTTGCTTTCAGGCAGCCTTCAGTCACTGTCCATTAAGGCCTTAGCTGATATGGACACCCACAGGGTATGACCCTTCCTCAGGATGTTTCATTTCAAAAGGGGACTCAAAGATGCTTCACTTTGTCATGATGGAAATTTGGGGCCAGAGGATACTCTCATTGTGACCCAGAAATCAGGCTTCACAGCTAGCTGCTTCCTCAACCTACCTGTGGAGGCTTATACTTAGGTAAAGGAATCATCAGGGAATAACACTCGGTGCTTACCTCCGCTACCTCTAACCATCCCGTTTCTGTTTGGCCTTGGCTAAGTCACTTCTCTGGGCCTTAGCATCTGACTGGTAAAATAAGGGACAATGGTTCTATTGATGATCATCAGGGTCCCTTCGAGTTCTACCAAGCATTGTATAATGAAAAGGATACTAGGTTTGGAGTCAAAAGATCAGTTGAAATCCTGGTCCTGACACTATCTCTGTGGGCAAATCACTTTATACTAGATCAAACCTTAAAGTGGGACATATATGTTATATGTGTATTTGTATACACACGTATACATTTTTGTGTACACATATATATTACACAAACATACATATAATATCTAATATACAGTGTCCCAAAAATCTTAGTGCAGCTATGAGCATTAATGGTTTAAAACCACACTAAGAGTTTTGGGACATTCTATATATACATACATATAGAGTGGAACAAGAGAAAGGTCATTAACTTTGGAATTAGGAGACCTGGATTTACATTGGCTCTCTATCACTTACTACCTGTGTGACCTTGGGCTAATCACAACCTCTCTGGGTCTCAATTTCCTCATCTGCACGATCAATCAATAAACATTTATTAAGTGCCTACTATGTCACAGATACCGCACTAAGTGCTAGGAGGTTGAATTAGAAATGATCTTTTGGGTATCTTCTACCTCTAAATATGATCTTATCAACCTGTGTGATCTTGGGAAAATCATCAACCCTCTCTGGGTCTCATCTGAAAATTAAGGGGTTGAGATAGAGGGACTCCAAGTCCTTCTAGCTCTAAATCTGTGATCCTCCTCCCTCTACCTAGACAATCCTCTTCACTGGATGTCCTCTCTGTAAGCTGTGTCCAGATGAGATCCAGGTGCTGTTTATCTCTCTTTCACACCTGGAGGAGCAGCACAAATCCTAACATTCAGGAGAGGCCTCTAGTCTTTCTTGGGGCACAATCCCAGGTTAAGAACAGATGTTCTGAGAAGATGATATAAAAGTATTTAGGAGGTAGAAGCAGAGGTGACTTCTGTTTTATTTGCAGTTACATACAGTACCCTCTGCTTCCATGTTCCCATGATATCCCTCTTCCATCTATATTCAATCCACTCTATTCTCAAGATTGGCCTTGGGCAAAATTATGATGTTTGAATGTTTAGTTTTGTCCCCTCCTCATTCTGAGGCTTTAGTGCCCAGGGCTTTCAAGATGGTCATCCTCCCCCCTTGGCTTCACTCAGGCCTGGGCCTCCTCTTAATGGTCTAAAATCTAAAATGGTCTAACAAAACTAATGGTCTAAAATCCCCCTATTCTCTTCTATCTCTCCACTCCCCACTAAATGCAAATTTTCATTTCTCCAGAGCTGCTGTCTTATTTGGGTTTTGAGGGAGCACGAGGCAGGGGAAAACATCCTTGATATGGCATCCAAGTAATTGAACTCAGACAGATCCTGACTTGGCCATTTTCTGCCTATGTGACCCATAGGGCAAGTCACTTTACCTCTTGGGCCTCAGTTTCCTTATCTGTAAAATGAAGGAACCTTTAAGGGTCCTTCCAATTCAAAGTATATAATCTTGTGATCCTAAGACAGCATCTTGATGAATAAATTTGTGGCTTTTGTCCTACCCTGGGTTATTTGCTTTTACAGAGTAAGTTTTGCTGAAATGAATCTTGAAGTGACATGAGGACTTTTATACATAGCTTGGGAGAAATTGGGGTGCAGGGAAGGGACTTATTCTGAACACTCTTTAAAACATACAACATAGGAAATTATCATTTCATGCTGGCCTACCCACACATCTGTATTCATCTTCTTCAAAATGGCTATTTATCCTCCATTCCCCTAATTCTCTCTGTCTCTCTCTTTGTCTCTCTCTCTGTATCTGTCCTCTGTCTCTCTGTGTCTCTGTCTCTGTCTCTGTTTCTGTCTTTCTCTCTCTCTCTCTCTCTCTCTCTCTCTCTCTCTCTCTCTCTCTCT
>NW_027186296.1:14641950-14648031 GCF_028583685.1 Petaurus breviceps papuanus | reverse complement strand
TCTCTCTCTCTCTCTCTCTCTCTCTCTCTCTCTCTCTCTCTCTCTCTTACACACACACACACACACACACACACTCAAACACGCACTTTACTCTTCTTTTCTCCTGCCTACAGACTCTACCCTAACCTGATGGTTTTGATGGATATCAACAGGTAGAGTTCAAGTCAGATTCTGGCTTTTGTCCAGTACACCCCTGCCTATCTACCCACCCTAGTCTACTGGGAATATCATGTTATGTGAGAAGACTCAAGAAGGCTTTTAAGAATTACATTAGCACCCTGTCTGCAAAGTGCTTTACCATTTCTCAACACATTGCAGCTTCCCTTGTGATGTGGGTGAATGCTTCTTACCATTTTACACATGGGAAAATTTGGGTTCTGAGAATGGAGGGATGTATGTGAAGGAGGTTATAGCTCAACTGGGGAGAAGGCCTTGGATAGCAGTCACAGGGCTTTAAGGTTAGGACAAAACAGCACCACAGATTGGGGCTCAGGGTTGAGTAGAAAGAAATGGCCTCTTGCTGTCCTATTAAACTTTACTGAGACCACATTAAAAGGAAACAACATTAGAAGAACTGTAAAAACAGGAGATGTGATTGGGCACAAAGAAATTTTAAGTGCTTACTCTGCCAGGCCCAGTGGTAGGTGCTGGGAATACAGATATAAAGAAGGGAGCAATCCCTGCTTACTTCTTGTCAGGAAGACAGCAAGTAAGTGGAACTTTTGATAGACAGATGGATACATGCATACATACACACACACACACACACACATATATATATATATACATACATAGATGAATGGGTAGACAGATATCTAGTTAGATGAATAGAGATGGATGGATGGATGGATGGTAGATAGATGAGTGGATAGATATAAACATACATACATACATGGATGAATGGATAGATAGGTAGATAGATGATAGAGATGGATAGATGGATAAATGGACAGATAGATGGAGAAATATATAGAAGAATGCCAGACAGATGGATAGATAAATAAACAGATTTGGATATATGGGTGAATGGGTAGATAGAGACATGGATGGAGAGGTAGATGGAGAGATAGAGCTAGGTAGACATACAGGATAGATACAGAAAAAAGAAAAATAAATATATTATATTTATTTAAAAAAATAAATATAAAAAAAATAAACATGATAGTTGTGGTTTAGGCACTAATACTTGTGGAGAATTAGGGAAGGCTTTGTGTAGAAGGTGATAACTTGAGCTCCTTCTTGAAGGAAATGGGGAAGTCTATGAGACAAAAGAGAGGAAGGAGTGTATTTCAAGTTTGGGAGAGGGTCAGTGCAAATGCAGAGATGGGAGATTGAATGCTTTGGTGAGGAATGGAGAAAAGTCCAGTTAGACTAAGAGGAGTGACATAAAATAAGCCTGGAAATATAGGTTGGAACCAGGTTGTTTAGGGTTTTAAAAGCTAAACAGAGGAGTTCATATTTTATATTAGTGGCAATAAGGAGGCATTGGAATTGATTGATGAGGGGAGTGACATGATTAGATCTGCACTTAAGGAAAATCATTGGCAGCTATATGATAGAATGAACTGGAGAAAGGAGAAACCTGAAGTCTTATGGCAGTAGGCAGTTCTTTTTAGGGAGACCAGGCAGGTAAATGACTCTATGCTTCTGTAAATTAATTGACCTTGAACAGGCATTTTTGTCTCATTCCCAGGGAGGTTACCAAAAGTATAGGTGCCCCATGTATTTGACTATACTATTAGTATATGTTGCGAACCATTACAAGGCTAGGGCAGAGAGAGCAGTTCATTTATACAACTTGGGCACACAGGAAAAGCAAGAGATGGCAGATTCTGTTTGAATGGGATGTTCTGGTTTATTAGACATGTATTTAAGGTAAGCCAGTCTCTTGAGTTCCTTAGGCTGAGTCTTGGGTATTGAATATGAATTCTATTTGGTTTATTTTTAATCTTATTAAAAAACAATTAGAATATTCCCTCATGTATGAGAGAGGTGACATACTTCTTAAAACAATGCCTCTCTGTTTCATTAGTATAGAAAAATATGATATTTCTTAGGGAGTTTTCCTAATTCTTTGTAACATTTCAAATCAGTACTTTGGGACAGGTAAACACACACTTTATCATCTGAATATGTATTTAGAGAGTTCTAATATATATTATAAATAGGTATTGAGGGATTATCTTACAAGGCATAAAGAACGCTGTAATTGCTCCTGTGGAAGGGTTATGGTCTATTGTGTAATATGTGTTCAGTACTCTTCAAAAATTCATGCTATTTACCTGATAGACTTTGATGTCTGATAAGAAGCTGTAACAAGAAACTATGTCACTGAGGCATGTGGTAGCTCAAATTCCATGTATTATCCAAGGCCCTATTCTCCTGGTCAACATAGTCTGTATAGTGAGGATCCCAGAGTACCATGGTTTTTCACATAAATAATGCAATACTAATTCTCAGATTTCAACTCCATAGATGTACAAACACATAATCACCATGAGCCCAATAGTCCAGGTTCATGGTAGCTTTTAGTAGGAAGCCTTCACAACTTGACAAGGTAGGGATAACCTCATACATTAGGCCAATGCATGAGAGTAAGATAATTCTCCATGTGGCTGCCCTTCGTCAATATTATAGTCCCTCACTCAGCCCAGGGCTAAGGGTACCCTAGGGGTATCTTTCTTCCTTAGATCTCACTCTGGGGGCAGGTTTCTTTATGTTTCTTTGCAGTAATTCTACATTCACAAGAAATCAGTAGATCCTGCATAGGCCATAGGGCCAATTCTTTTCATAGATTCACATGAGACTCTCAGAGAGAAGAGAGAGAAATTCTACCCTGGCATTGCCCAGAGATCAGAATAGAGGCATCACTTGGGGCATTTCTTCTTAGAGCCAAATGCAATCCA
This sequence comes from Petaurus breviceps papuanus, assembly GCF_028583685.1. Classification (NCBI taxonomy): domain Eukaryota; kingdom Metazoa; phylum Chordata; class Mammalia; order Diprotodontia; family Petauridae; genus Petaurus; species Petaurus breviceps. The sequence goes on along the minus strand of NW_027186296.1, from coordinate 14,645,125 downwards.
TCTTCCCTTGGGGTTCAGAAAACAACTCAGCTTGGGCTTCCTGACTTTTCCAGTATACCCATAACAGGAAAATACCTGAATGTAAATGAAGTTATGGAATGATTCTTATAAATCATGCCTATAGTATAGAGCAGTTGTGTTAAACTCAAATAGAAATAGTGGCCAGTAATCCATATTTAAGATCTCTATGGACTGGATATTAACTTAGTTTTAAAATGTGATATTTGGTTTTTTTTTTGGACAGTTAGGTAGAACATGGATACAGAGACAGGCTTGGAGTCAGGAAGATTCATTTTCTTGAGTTCAAATCTTGCCTCAGTCACTTTGTAGCTATGTGACCCTGGGCAAGTCACTCAATCATGTTTACCTCAGTTTCTTCATGTGTAAAATGAGTTGGAGAAGAAAATGGCAAATCACTCCAGTATCTTTGCCAAGAAGATCCCAAATTGGGGTCACAAGGACTTGGACATGACTGAACAACAACAAATATTTCTTACTGTATTTTTATTTATTTTGTTAAATATTTCCTAATTACATTTTAATCTGGTTCAGGCAGCACTCAAGAGTTTTGTGGACCTCACTGAGGAGGTATTGTGGGCAACGCATTTGATACCTCCACTATAAAGCACCAAATGAAGTAGAGAGTTGGTAACTATTTTTTTAAGTTCTAGTAGAGGAGGCATTCTTAACCTGGTTAAAGGAGTCTATGAATTTGGATGTGGAAAAAAATCACATCTTAATTTTTACTAACCTTTAAAATTTGGCATTTCCTTCAGGAATGTAGCAACGAACCTGATTCTGATAATGGGTCCAAGGTTTCTTCAGACTGCCCAAGGATTCCATGATCCACACCCACAAAAATGGCTTAAGAGTCACTGCAGCTGAAGCAGAGTGGTTTTAGAGAATACTGATGGAGCATTTGGCCTGGATTGGAGGGAAAATCCTCCAAATTCTGGCCAGTAGGGCTCAAAACAAAACCACAAGGACAGGGAAGAGGCAAGATCCCTGACTTAGGGGTGAAAAAGATCTCAGAGGTCATGTAGTCCAGTCCCCTCACTTTATACATGATGAAACCAGGGCCAAGATCAGGGAGGGGAATGCCCGACGTTATCTGGGGTATAAGTGCAGAGCTAGGTTGCAAACTCAGATCCTCTGATCCCAATCCATCGTTCCCCCTACTTTGCCATGCTGCCTTTCAAGCCAGCTGGCGTCAGCACAGATTGAGGTAAGCAATCAGAATGAGTCATAGTTGTGAAAAAGGATGAAGCAAATTTCAAGGTCACGGCCCGGCAGGATCCAATGTCAGTAAAAATCAGGGTCAGCAAGGATCTGTGCAGGAAGAGAACATTTTTACTGGGCTGATCACTGCCTCAAGGAGGGTTCCAAGGGAGCTGCTGTCTGGTGGAAACTGGACTCTTCAGTCCTAGAAGTTCAGAACCCAGTCAAATTCATTCCTGGGGAAGAACTTTCTAGCTCTTAAGGGATTAAAGGATTTTAGAGTTGGGAGGGACCTTAGGGATCATCCTATATTCTTACATCCCTAGTGCTCACTGTATATTGCTGAGCACACAGTAGGTACTCAATAAATGCTTCTTGTTTGACAAATATAATAGAAGCTAGAAGACTTAGTTGGAAGAGGCTGAATAATAAGCAGCTAGGTGGAGTAGTGGATAGAGTGCTGGGCCTGTAGTCAGGAAGACCTGAGTTCAAATTTGGCCTCATACACTTAATAGCTACGTGACCCTAGGCAAGTCATTTAACCCTGCTTGCCTCAATTTCCTCATCTCTAAATGAACCAGAGAAGGAAATTGCAAACCACTCCAGTATATTTGCCAAGAAAACCCCAAATGGGGTCACAAAGAGTCAGACATGACTGAAAAGACTGAACATCAACAAGTAATAAGTGTAAAGTAAGACAGGTAATAGGTACCCAAGTCAGGTTTTGAACAGAGGCTCTCTGATTCCAAACCCAGTGCCTTTCCACCATGATACTACTGCCTCTCCAGAGAGGAAAAAGGTACAAATCCGCGCAAGTAGAGAACTAGACCCACTGTTTGCTCACTGCTAGCTCCTTAGGGCCCTGGGCACCGTACGAGGCACATGCAGAATCTACCTGCCCACTTCTATAGCTCTTGAGAAACTGGCAGAGCCATGGAGAGAGAAGTTCTTTTAATGAACTAGATTTTAATTGCTATTAAGGGTCTGAAAATAAAATAGATTATTTGTGGATCGCTTGTGAGAACAGAAGTAATATATTTTATTGATGGATTCGAAAAAAAAAATGTATGTCATATCTGTTAGAATATAGTTTAATGTGAGGACTATTTCTATGTTCACACACACACTCATTTTTCTCCCTGAAAACTTTAAGAAGCAGAGCATTCCACATGTGAATACAATGATTCATGCCAATGTCACCCTATAGCATATTGACTATTCAGGGGGCTTGCCTGGAAATAGAACCAGTGGGGAATCAATCACTCACCTTTCTAAGATGTGATTCAGGACCTCCTGGTCCCATTTTATGGGAGTAGGGAAAGAAAGAAGGGGCAAGAGGGTTGGAAAAAAAAGTCAGGCATTGTGCCAGTGAGGCAGATCACAGAGAAACAGATGGAGATTGTGAGGAGCAGAGAGTGGGGTAAGGAACTGATGAAATTTAAATGTAGGAAGGAAAACAGATGTGCAAAGTTATTTATTTCCTCCTCCACAAGGATCAGACATTTCCCTTTGGAGGGAAAAAAAGAGGAAGGTAGCTGATCATTGTGCTCTTTCTAAGGCTGAACTTCTTTCACATTAAAACTCTAGTTTCTGTCTATCTTGATCTGGGACTCCTGCTACTGAGGTGAGTGACTAGTGTCAAACTTGAAACATTTCACCCTTTGAAAATGGCAACCTTCCTAACTCCTAAGTATCCCACGTGGAGCTTGGTTTTGAGAGGTTGGGATGGGGGATTGTAATGTAATGCCAAGGAAAGGCAACTTCCCAAGGTTCAGAATACCAGCATAGGTGCTCTCCATTTTATTCAGTAACAAACCCAGAACAGAGAAGATCAAAACATGACATCATTCAAAATACAGCATTTACTAAGTGTGATTAAATAATCTCCAAGTACTACCCCACCCCAGGACCTTCCAATCATTCAATCAATTACAAAGTCTCTGTTCTAAATACTTCT
>NW_027186296.1:14631924-14636950 GCF_028583685.1 Petaurus breviceps papuanus | reverse complement strand
TCTTCCGCCTCTCTCTTGTCTCTCCAAAAATCTACGTCACCAGCTCCTCCCAGTTCAGGACTTTCTTTTCACATCAAAAAGTCCATCCCACAGGTGGGATTAACAAGCTCTGGGTTTTAACACAATTTGAAAACCAAGCCAATACAGGGGAATCTTTAAATGCCATTACTATCACAGGGATGAACTGAGAAAAATAAAGCATGACTTTGCTTTAGTAACCTCTCATATGAATGTATGTATGTATCTATCAATCTCTATTTTACTATTGCATATTGAGTATTACATATTGTTAAACTACCTAGAGAGCACCAAGAACCTGCCCAGTGACTTATAGAGTAACTTGTCTTCCCCCTCCTTCCAATTTTTCATGGAGTTTCAGGAAAAACACACAAATTTCGACTTGCTATTCCTGGATGCTTTGCTTGCCATCATGGGAACCTGTCTAGTCTAATAAGTAGAGGTCATCTGACCCAGCAAGAAAACATGCTGTTGAGGCTCTCAAATACATCTTCTCATATTGGCACTTCATGGAAAGAACAAAGTGCCAAGACCCTATTCTTTGCTTAGAAAGCAAAGAACAATTTTCTTAGCCTGGTATCTAAGACCTTTTACAATCTGATTCCAACCTACATTTCCCATCCGATCTTCCCCCACCCCACAACCTTCTCTGTTAACTGTATGCTTCACCCCAACTAGTTTTCTGAACAAAAGAGGGCTCACTACCTTCCTTTCTCAGAAATTTTGATTATAACATCTACCTCTGGTATTGGCCTCTTCTCATCCAACAACATTGTAAACTCTATAAGGACAGGATCATGTCTTAAATTTCACGTATCTCTCCATGGTGCTCAGACACTCCAGTCTTGTTCATTACCTGCTGTACTATCTCCTGAATGTTGCCTTAATACTTAAAGCTCAATATGTCCCAAACAAAACATAATATTTTTTCCTGCTATATGTGCCTGTCCTTTGAACTTTCCTGTTTTTGTGGAGGGCACCATCAAACTCACAGTCATTCCAGTTTGTAACCTAGATATCTGAGCAGTCATCTAAGACTCTTTTCTCTTCCTCATCTGTCTTCCCCTCCACTTCCTATATATACAATCAAATATCAAGTCCTGTTGACTCTATCTCTATGACATCTCCTGTATCTTTTCCCTTCTCTCTGCTCACAGAACCATTATCTTAGTTTAGTATTTCATAGTCTCTCACTTAGACTTCTGTTACATACTTTTAATTGTTTTCTTTGCCAAAGCTGGTCAACAGATAAAGAAGTCTTCAGGTCACAGAAACTCTAGAAGAGCCCCCAGTAAAAGAAAAGATGGACTACAATTGGTGTTAGAAAAAGACTAACAAAATCATGGATCTTTTGAAGTGTGGAAGACATATTTTCCTCGTTGCTAGAGTTGTTTGCTGAGAGTGGGCCTTAGTTCAAAGGTCATTTCCTCATATTTCCAGAGGATGGAGAATATAGACACACACACACACACACACATATATATATAATACAAATTTTGAAAGACACTAAAGCTTCTACTAAAAATACTTTATGTCAAAAATATGTAGAAGGACTACCAAGATCACTAATAGTTGGTGATTATACCTTGGTGGAACTCTTTTTAGAGAAATTGTTCTTACAGATTTACACTAATATCCTTTGCAGATGACATATCATTCCATTCCACTTAACATCTAGATATGTGGGCAAATTAACTTGCTGGCTAAAAAATAACATTTTTTCCCCCTGAAAAGTAGAAAAGCATTCCTGGTTGAAAAGGGCCGATTTTCTATTCCAGGTCCTACTTTAAAATAAACAACCTGAAACTTCTCTCTGTGACAATGAGCATTCTGGTTCAGGAGGGTATCACTATATAGAATACCCCATATTTCTAGTGCTTTAATAAGGGGGAAGGAGTAGAAAAGGCTTCTCTTTTTCCCTTCCTCCTTATCTTCCTTCTCATAGATTCTTGGAAGTGAATTGGGTTCTATCTTCCTTTTGGAGTGTGTGTGTGTGTGTGTGTGTGTGTGTGTGTGTGTGTGTGTGTGTGTTGATAGGATCTATAATTCTAATGCTATGGGAAATTGAAACAATTCAGACAATAATTACACCTACCTCACAAGGTTGTTGTGGAGACCAAATGAAATTATATTTGTAAAGCCTTTAGCACAATGTCTGGTAAATAGTAGGCACTTAATAAATGCTGGCTCTCTTCCCTTCCTTATTCCCTTCCCAGAAACTTATAATCTTAGACAATTCTCAAGAACACTGAGAGTTTAACTAACTTGCCCAGGGTCACATAGCCAATACATGTTGGAGGCAGGATTTGAACCCAGGTGTTCCTGCTCCTAAGACCAACTCCATTTCCACTGTTAGAGGTGTGAACCACTTACCTTCTGGCTGAATTATGGTCTGCCCAAAGCAGATTAAATATAATTGAGAAATTTTAATAAAATACAATAGAGAATATTGTTAATATGTGGTTTTCCAAGTCATTATGCTGCAGGCAGGGACCGTTATATATGATCTAGTGGCCAGTTTTCCATTTGAGTTTGACACCACTGTATCATGCCATAGTCCCCTTCACTTGAGAAAAATAGCTGGATGTCAACTTGTCTCTCAATACCTGGGGAAGAACTTTTCATTCTGAGAGTCGTACCCAGAAAGAGAGGCTCTACTATTCTACAGGTGAATTGAGAATAGCAACCTCAGTAGAATGGATAAACTTATCCAACCTTGAACTCTTCACTTAGCTAATAAGGTGCATTGGTCTACTGATGGCTATTTTCAAAGCACTTTCATAATCATTATCTAATTTTATCCTTCCAAATTTCTTGTCCATAATAGAGAGCCGGCACTCATATCCCCATTTCAAGGATGAAGAAACAGAGGCACAAAGAGGTAAACTGACTTTCTCAGGTGACACAGATGACTAGTGGCCAGCCCAAGATTAGAACACAAGTCTCCTGACTATTTTCTCAGTTCTCTATCCATGACAACAGGCTTACCAGGCCAGTGGTGTGGTCATGAATGATGAATGGTCCCTTCTACGCCTCTGATGGTCTTTAGCAAATTTTCACTTGTAAGCTCATTTTTCCTTGTGTGAAAATGAACAGCTACTTAGACACCCCCACAGTTAAATGAGGGGTGTAAAATCAACAATTACTTAGGCTAAAAAAAGAGGATTTCTATGCCTGTTTTCTTGATTTGAAAAGTTTCAATCTAAGAAATATTCATAGTACAATGTGGCTTGGAATGTAGACAATATCAACTCCCTCTAAAAAGATATTGGCTCTGATTCCACAAATACATTTCAGGATATGGATTCTTTGAAGGCTAGTTATTTTCAGTCATCTGGGGATCAGATGTTGCCAAAAAGTGTGTAATTCATATGGTCAAAAGGACAGCTGTGTATTTTGAAAAAAGCCTGCCCATAAACATAGAAATGACAAACATTATGTTAAAATGCTCGTATAAATAATACTGAGCCTGCGATATTCATAGCTTTTTCCTACCTGTTGGAACATAGACATTCCGTTTTGTCCTTGTGTGACTCGTATGTCATCTTAGCTCACACCTTGTTTCCAGACTCTTTCCTTCCATCATAAATCTTTTTCTGACCTCTTTTCTCTTTAGTTTATTTGAAAAAATTATTGGCTAAAGTCACACTTGCCATATTCCTTGCCATTTAGGACAAATATCTTGCCTCCCTACATAGCTGACCTTTTACCATATATAAGATTCATTCATTTATTTGGTTAATAACATATTAATTTCATCAATAACACATATGGTCTATGTTGCAATTTTCTGGACACAAGCGGAAATGTACTGAAAAGAAAAATATTCTTTCTTAAAGGGCATATAGTATAGTTTGATAGAAACTCATAATAAAGGGCAAGAGATTGAAAATAACATGTAAACAAGTACTAATGAGTAGTCTATATGACTTAGAACAGGAAGAGGCCATAAGGAACACTTAGTTATTTACAGGTATGGAGGAGGAGGCCCAAAGAGGTTACAGTTGAATCTTGCTCAATAAAGCTGATCCGGGATTCAAATTTAGTCCGTCAATTTTTGTTGTTTTTCAGTTGTTTCATTCTTGTCTGACTCTTCATGACCCCATCTGGGGTTTTCTTGGCAAAGACACTGAAGTGGTTGGCCATTTCTTTCTTCAGCTCATTTTATTGATGAGGAAATTGAGGCAAATAGGGTGAAGTGACTTGCCCAGGGTCACACACCAAGTAAATATCTGAGGCCACATTTGAACTCAGGTCTTCCTGACTTCAGGCCCCATGATCTATCCACTGTATCATCTAGCTGCCCATCGTCAGTCATTAGAAAAGCATTTATTACGTGCTTACTATGTGCCATGTTCGATAAACTCAGTTCCTATGGCTTTGAATCCACTATGCTCAGATAAGTATATAATGTACTGGTTAAAGGGATGGTCCTGGGATCACAAAGACCTATGTTCTAATCCTGCTTTTAATATCTATAGTACCTACCTCACAGAGTTGCTGTGAGGCTCAAATAAGCTAATATATAGATAGTGCTGTTCATACTTTAAACTGCTAATTAAATAAGTTATTGTTATTACTTAGAGAAGACATACTGAAAGAAATATTAATCAGGGTTTTGAAGAGTAAGATATATATAAGCAGGAGTACAGGGTGCAAAGAGAGGTAGAAATTAGCTTGGTTGGAGCACGGTATTTGTGAGTAGCAAGAAAATGGTTTGTTTTGTCAGAACTTTTTCCCTTTTCCTCATTCTCCTTTATATTTCTTCCTTCCTTCTTTTCTTCCTCCCTCCCTCCCTCCCTTCCTTCCTTCCTTCCTTCCTTCCTTCCTTCCTTCCTTCCTTCCTTCCTTCCTTCCTTCCTTCCTTCCTTCCTTTCCTCCTGTCTCTCAGTTTTCCTATCTTGTCCAGGCTGCAAAAGCAGGGGCCAGTAGCAATTGAATCCCATTGCTGATGAGCTAGAGAGCTTTGTTTTGACTTATACTGATAATAAAATAATACAAACACAAG
>NW_027186296.1:14628765-14631824 GCF_028583685.1 Petaurus breviceps papuanus | reverse complement strand
GAGCTTTGTTTTGACTTATACTGATAATAAAATAATACAAACACAAGCTGAAAAACATTCCTGACTTCAAGGAGCTTATACTCTGCTGGGAACATTCAAGATCACTCCAAAAATGGAATGTGTTCCTTAAGAGTCACTCTCCTCTCATAGAATACAGATTTGTGGCTTATAGAAAGGGAATTCACACATTAAGTGAAGGGTAAGACGAGGTGATTTCAAAGGCATCTTCCAACTTTTAGATACTTTCTATAATAATATAAAACTCAACAACATTTTTGTGAGTGAAAAAAATATCAAATGGCAATCCTAGTAGGTGTTGCATATAAATTGTTAGCGAGTAATGACTACAGCTCAATAATTAAGATTTCTATAACAGAAAATTCTGCTGTGTTTTCATTGTATATGCATACATAATTATTATAAAAATGTAAACTTGCTTTTAAAAATGGCTAATTATTATTATTACTGTACTACTGCTAATCATGCCCCTACTGTTTTCATAATTTAAATACTATGAACAAATTAAATATAATTTAAAAAATCATCATAGTGAATACTAATGGTGGGACTTTCAGGTGTTCAGAATTATTGTGGTTAATATTCAGAATAAAAAATACTAGATGATGTTAAATACTGGTGATTTGTTGTTCCATTTTTTCAGTTGAGTCCAACTCCTCTACAAAGACAAAACACAATGGCAGTGTCAGTATAGGATGCTTGAGAGAGTGCTAGTCTAAGAATTAAGAAAAACAGGGTTAAAATTCTGACACCAGTTAGGTGACCCTAGCCAGGCAAGTTGCTTTCCTGCTTTATCTCTTCAGTTATTGTCTGATAGTAAAATGTTGAATGTACATATAATTACAGAGTTGAAATTTCCCAATCTATAATCTATTGTTGTTGTTTAGTCATGTCTGACTCTTTGTGAACCCATTTGGGGTTTTCTTGGCAAAGATCCTGGAGTGGTTTGCCATTTCCTTCTCCAGCTCATTTTACAGATGAGGAAACTGAGGCAAATAGGGTGAAGTGACTTGCTCAGGGTCACACAGCTAATAAGTATCTGAGGACAGATTTGAACTAAGGAAGAAAAGTCTTCCTGACTTCAGGCCTGACACTTTAGCCACTGTGCCACCTAGATGCCCACTTCCTAACTAAGGGGAAGTCAAGGGGAAAGGTTGAATGTTAAACTCACAGCCAAAGGCATTCTCACAAAGCATTCTATCCACTGTACCACCTACCTGCCCTGATTGTTTCCTATAGACATGAATTGTGTTAATCTTGGGATATATAGATGAAAAGGAAGTACTTAAGTCACCTCTAGGAGCCTACATTCCATTGGGTGATGCACCATATACAGAGATAAATAAATACAAAGAAATTTCTGAGGGAAGGAGAGGAGAGTATTAGCAAATATGGGATGAGTAAAGGTGACCATTAGAAGTGGCCCATAGAATTCTGAAGATGAAATTAAGGGATCCCTAATCTGTATGCATAAAGTCATAAACAAACTACCATCACAGGATCCAAGATCTGGGTGTTGAAAAGGATGGTCTTGAGAAAGTGCCTGGAAAAACAGACACACACACACACATACCTATCCATCTAGCTTTTATGGCATCCTACCGCATCCTTACCATCTCTTTGCTTTTAACAACTGTTTCAGGGATGCAGCACTCCCTTAACCTGAGCTGTATGCCTCATCTCACTTTCCTTTGCTGACTCTTCTCTCTCCATTCATTGATAGCCATTGTCTCCCCTGAAGTTGAATCTGGGGCATTTACTTTTACTCTCTAATGCTCATTCTCTTGGTGACCTCAACTCCCCCACATGCCTTGGCTTATTCCACGTCTGCATCTGCTTCTCACATCTACAGCTCCAGCTCCATATTTCTTGCTGTCTGCAGCCCATTGTCACTTGACTATCCTGCCAACACCTAAAGCTAAACATACATGAAAGCCAAGATCTTTGTTATTGCCTGCTGGAACTCCAGGCCTGAGGGTAAAAAAGTAGGTTATAAAATTTTAGTGAGAATACCTTCACCCCTGAGTTAAGTATGCAACCTCTTCCCTTTGCTTCCCCTAAGGAAGTGGGCAGTTAGGTGGCACAATGACTAGAGTGCCAGGTCTGGAGTCAGGAAAACTTATCTTCCTAAGCTCAAATCTGACCTCAGACACTTACTAGTTATGTGACCTTGGGCAAGTCACTTAACCCTGTTTGCTCATCTGTAAAATGAGCTGGAGAAGGAAATAGCAAACTACTCCAGTATCTTTGGCAACAAAACGCCAAATGGGGTCACAAAGAGTCAGACATGGGATACATGACTGAACAACTACAAAGTTAGGAAATGGAAAGGAGCCCTCTTTGAAAAAGTCCAAGCTGGAAATATTCATTGTAGTCCAACAGGGTCACGAGATAAACGATGTCTATAAAAGGAGTGTTTGCAGTGCCCCATATCCCCAGAAACAGTGCTGTTGCATGTAAGTTCCATTTCATCAATTGCTTCTAGTAACCACATAAACAGAGGCAGGGAAGCTTTGAGTAGCTTATAATTAAGGCTTCCTAGTGACCTGATCTATATAAATACACCGCCTTTTATGGGTGGAGTTTATGTAGATGTTCATTTTATAGCCATGTACTGACTTCTAAATGTTATTAAATTGTGTACACAAACCACTCATTACATGGTGCATCGCTGTTGTTTGAGGATTTTTTTTTTAAGTAATGCAATGCTAACAAATTGTTCTCTTGAGTTTATTCTGAATTAATTGCCTTATTGCTCTAATTCTAGTATGGCATTGAAGTCAAGGTGATTCACTGCCTCTTGGTTCTTCAAAACACTGATCTCAGAGATGACAAGTCTACAATAAGATAACCAGCTGTTAAAATGGATATGGAATTGAGCTTGGAGTCTGAAGGGCCTAAGTTCCAATTTTGCCTTACTTAGTGGCTGTATTACCTGGCAAATCACTGAACCTTGGGAGGTGGGATAGGAGGGAAGGGAAATATAGTGAGTCGTTTACAATATATCTACTATGTTATTTTTTGCATTAGCCACACATGTA
>NW_027186296.1:14617563-14628665 GCF_028583685.1 Petaurus breviceps papuanus | reverse complement strand
ATATATATATATATATATATATATATATATATATATATATATATATAATCACTGAACCTTTTTCAAAATTGGATAACAACACTTAGGGGCAGTGGATAGAAAGCTGATCTGGTATCTCAGAAAGACCTGAATCCAAATCTGGCCTCAGACACTAGCTCTGTGACCTTGGGTAAGTCACTTAACCTCTGTCTGCCTCAATGTTCTCTATTGTAAAAAGGGGATAAAAATAGCTCCCACAGGGTTGTTGTGAAGATTAAATGACATAATATTTGTAAAGTTTTCAGCGTGGTGCTGGGAACATAGTACATGCTATGTGAATGCTTGTTCCTCCTCCCTCCACATGTCTCAGGCTTGCAATGAAGCTAAGTGAGATCATATATGTAAAAAGCTTTGTGAACCATATGATATAAATGTTAGCTATTACTATGAAGACTGCTATATGGCACAGTGCATAGAGTGCTAGACTTGGAATCAGGAAGATGTGTTCAAATCTGGTCTTAGACACTTATTAGCTGTGTGACCTTGGACAAATCACTGAACTTCTTCCTGCCTCAGTTTCCTCATTTGTAAAATGGAGATACCAATAGCATCTACCTTCCAGGGTTGTTAATATAGAGTGAGATAATATCTGTAAAGTGCTTTTAAAATCCCAAAATGCCATATAAATGTTGTTGATGATTATTATTTAAGCAACAGTTTTCAAGGTAGCTTTCTGGTCTTCTTCCTAAGCCCCTCTTTACACCATCTCTATTTGAAGAATCAATGCCATTTCCTAATATGACAAAAAAGGAAAATGATGGATGTTGGAGGGGGTGTGGGAAAACTGGAACAGTAATGAACTGTTGGAGTTGTGAACTGATCCAACCATTCTCTGGAGAGCAATTTGGAACTATGCCCAAAAGAGCTATAAAACTCTGCATAACCTTTGATCCAGCAATACCCTTGCTAGATCTATACTCCAAAGATACAGAAAAGGGAAAAGGACCTATTTTTACAAAAATATTTGTAGCAGCTCTTTTTATGGTGACTAAGAATTGGAAATTGAAGGGATGCCCATCAATTGGGGAATGATATGTATATGATTGTAATGGAATATTATTGTGCTATAAGAAATGACAAGCAGGATGATTTCAGAAAAAACTTGGACTTTCATGGACTGATGCAAAGTGAAGTGAACAGAACCAGGAGAATGTTATAAACTGTAAGGACAATATTTTAAATGAAGAACTGTGAATGACTTAGCTGTTCTCAGAAATACAATGATGCACAATCCCAAAGGACTAATGATGAAGCAAACTATCCAACTCCAGAGAAAGAACTGATATTGTTTGAATACATACTGAAGCATGCTATTTTTCACTTTAATTCTCTTTCTCTCGAGTCTTCTTATATAAAGTTATTAACATGGAAATGTTTTACATGATTGCACATGCATAACCTTTATTTGATTGCTTACTATCTCAGTGAGAGGGGACAGGAGGGATAGAATTGGGAACTCAAAACTTAAAAAAAGAATGTTAAAACAATGTTTTAACATGTAAGGGGGAAATACATATATACATACATACACATACACACATATGTATGTGTGTGTTTATAAATCAGTGCTATTTCCCCATTCTCAAGTCCTTTACTATTTGAGCATACCAGTTGCCAGTAGCTAAGGAGGTCATTGACATTAGCTACTGCGCCTATGCTCCAAAAATTCTTTTGATGTAATTACACCATCAAAAGAGGGATCCTTGAATGTTCCACGTTTCTTAGGAAAATAAACTTCAGATGGAGAAGAAATAATGTGAGCTTGCCTTTATATGACACATTATGGTTTATGATCCTTGATTTGGAACTGGAGGGGACCTCAGAATTCATCAAATTCCTCTTCATCATTTTATAGGTAAGGAAGCAGAGAGCAGTAAAGAGATTTGCCTGAGGTCATGACAGTAATAAGGATATGAAGCCAGGCCCTCAGACTCCAAATCCAATAATCTTTCTACTCTGCCACTTTGCATTTTTGTCACAACAATCCTAGTGTTCTCATATTATGGATGAGAAAACCGAGGTTCACTTTGAACCCAGGTCTTCTCATTCTGAGTCCAGTGATCATTCTATTTCAGCTATCCCTTACACATTGTGGATATTGGGTTGCAGCAACCTGCCACCCCCCTCTGGAAAATACTTGGAAAACTTTTTGACCCTCCCTTCATTCCAGAGAAGAAATCTGAATTATTGCGATATTAAAAGATATACTATGTTGATATTATATAATAGTACATATGTATTTCATGCATTTCTGAGTTCCTAAACTTTTTCTGTGTCACCTACTGGCCTTCACATGTCAACTGCAGGTTCTGCAAAACTCCCCCCAAATTCCCTTTTAATTTCTTATGTTGACTTGCTGAAACCATGACGGGGAAAATCACAACTTGGAAGGGATAACTTTAGATCCCAGTACCAGACTTTTTAATACTGGGCCTGTAAATCAAGAACAAAAAGCTTTTCTAGGGGATTAATTTTCAGTTTTTTTAGGGCAAGAAATAGGAAAGCCACTATGTTGCTCATGAGCAAGAGGATTTGGGGCTCTAGGCTGTATTATCTGTAAATTTTAGGAGAAGGAAAATTGTAATTACAACAAATTAGATGAATCATCACCACCAGGGGTATGACTCAGTCAAATCAATGCAATACAGGTCTCCTGCTCTCCTGGAGGAAGTTTGCCTTAATTCAAATTAAATGAAATTGATTATCAGCCAGCCAGTGAGGTTTGTCTCTAAGGTGAGAGATCACTTCTTTTATCAACTGAGCTAACTACCACCCACTCAGTTTCTCCAGGGGTAATTTCAGACTAGCGTGGGTGGATGGAGTAGCTCAGAATGGAGGAACACTAATATTAGCAGGCAAATCTTCGGAAAGTTAACCATCACTTGGGTATTCAGTGGTCTGTTTTCTGCCAGAGCTGGGAACTGGATGTTCAGTAACTTCAGTTTTGATGTTCCTGGTTGTGAAAAACAAAACAAACACAACCTCCCCCCCCCCCCCCCAAAAGACCAAAAATCTACCTTCCTCCTACTTTTACCTCCTGCCTGCCCCTGGTGGCTCAGTGGGCCTGGAAGGAGGAAGACTTGAGATGAAATCTAGCCTCACATACTTACTAGCTGGGCAAGTCACTTAACTTCTGTTTGGCTCAGTTTCTTAAACTGTAAAATGGAGATAACAGCATCTACCTCACAGAGTTGTGAGGATCACATGAGATCGTAATTGCAAAACACTTAGCATAGTGCCTGCCACCATTACCTTTTTTCTACCTTTGATTTTTTTTTTTTTTTTGCTGTTCTTATAGTTAAAAAAAATTTTTTTTTGGTCTTTTTGGAGGGTGGAGGCAGGGCAATTGGGGTTAAGTGACTTGCTCAAGGTCACACAGCTAGTAAGTGTTAAGTGTCTGAGTTCTAATTAGAACTCAGGCCAGGGCCAGTGCTCGATTCACTGCGCCACCTAGCTGCCCCAAAATTAAAAATTTTGTTTGTTTGTTTGCTGTTCTTTTAAGAAAGCTGGTGGCAGAGCTTAGAGTCAGGAAGTCTGGGGTTCATATCCTGCCTCAGGCATTTACTAGCTGTGAGACCCTATGCAAGTCTCTTAATTTCTCTACAAAATGAAGAGTTGTGCTGATGGTTTCTGACATCTCTTCCAGTTGTAGTAAAATCTATGATCCCTTGAATAAACCAAGGTGGGGCCTCAAGGCAGCTAATGGGTAAAGAAGCTGCAGAACTTAAAACAGATATTCAGTAAAAGGCCAATCTAGGTCTCCCTGAATCCTTTCTAGAAGGGTAGAAGGTAGACTGGAGACTGCTAGCAGCAGACTGAAGCACTCTGAGATAATCTCTAGTTTCAAGGATTCTCTCCCACCCCCAGATAGGAATTCTGATTTTGGAGACATCAGGTTTTTGTCTAGGCCCAGACCATAGGTTCTGTTGGATCTATGGCACGTGAGAGTCATTCTAAATTTGTCAAGTAATTTCTATCCTTCTATTATCAATGTTGACCCAGAATCTCCTGGGCTTATCATTGACACAGCACCTACTGAAACCAGAAGTTTCAAGCAAAAAGTGGTCAAACTCATGACTTCAGGGAGCCAAGTGCCATCAGATCGACCCAATTCAGTTCTATTTTGTTCACCAGAACAAAAGCTATCTGAAATGCAAAATACAGAACCTTCAAAAAATGTGATTAAAACTAGTTTCCACCAGTCTATAACAAGATTATGCTTTTAGGATAGGGTAAGTGGAATGTGAAGATGGAGCAAGAGGACACATATCCTGGAGTGTCTATGACAAGTGTTCTTAACTTTTTGGTGTCCCGGATCTCTTAGTCGTCTTGTGGAGCTTATAGATCCCTTCTCAGAATAGTGTTATTAAACATAAAATCAAATACATAGGATTAGAAAGTACAATTTCCTTAACCCCATTTGCCTCAGTTTCGTCATCTGTAAAAGGAACCAGAGAAGGAAATGCCTAATCACTCTAGTATCTTTTCCAAGAAAACCCCAAATGGGGTCACTAAGAGTTGCACATGACTGAAAATGATTAAACAACACAAAGGAAACCAATTACAGTGAACTATAGTTATCAAATTAGTAACAAACAAACAAAACAAGCTTACAGACTCCAGGGGACATCTCCTTAGTCTACTGAGTTTATAGAGTTAAAGAATTTAAGCTTTGGGTTTGACAAGTTTGGAAACTGAACTTCGATGAGTATAATGCAACTTCCATTATTAGATGCTTCAAAGAAACACTGAAGTATTGACCCTATTTTTTCCCTCAGTCTAGGAGAATGGTCTTTTCAACTGCGATCAAGAATGGCCCAGCTTCCTACCTACCTGTGGCTACTTACAGAATTCTACAATGAATGGAAAAAAAGGATTCCTCAAACATGAACCCAATGGGATATTTACAACATGGTGAGACACAGTTGAATTTTGTCCTTTGTTTCCAATTCGGAAATCCAAAAGTTTATGTTTAGAGAGGAGCAAGAGGCTTAAAAGAGACAACAAGATGGAAAGCTCAGGATCAGAGGTCAAGACAATGTGGAGGTTACATGTAATCAGTCTCTCAAGGAGACACAGGAAGTTAGAGACATCATGGCAGCGGAACACAAAAAGGAAAGGAAGCTAGGAGTGGTAGAGACCTAGAAAGAGATTGGGGTAGCATCACAATCCTCCCAGGAGTACTTATATTTCTAAAGAACTTGTTAAGAGCTCAAATGAATTTGTAGAATCCTAGGCAAAATTATGGGGTATATTTTGGAGTTAGAGACCATCTTATCAATGACTTTTAAATCATAGCTACCAGGTAAGAATAACATTAAAAACATATTAATAATGTGTGAGTGAGAAAGAGAGAGAGAGAGAGAGAGAGAGAGAGAGAGGAGAGAGAGAGATTTCTCAAAATATAAGCATGGATTTCTTGACTTTAAGTAAGAATCACTCCCTTACTGAATAGGATACTAGAATCACACATTTGCTCACTTTCTTGTGAGTAAAGAAACATTTATTTTCTCCATTCACTGGGGAAATTGTCTAACTTGTTTGATAAGAGAGGACACATTTATCATATTAAAAGTTCTGTGGGTTTTTTTTTTTAACTAAAATGACCTTAATCAAAGTGGAATCAACATCTCATGTTTGCATACTATTTGAAATTAAGCAAATCATTCTATAAACACATTACCCCTATTTAATTATCACAACAATCTTGGTAGGTAGGTATTATTATTGTCACTATATTAGAGATGGGAAAACCAAGGATTAGAGAAGTTAAATGACTTGCTTGTGGTCATATGACTCATTAGTATCTCAGATGGGATTTAGACCCATGATTTCTTGACTTGGTATGTTATCTATTATAATCCCTTCAAAAGCTCATCAGGTAGCATGAGGAAGTATTGTAGTAGTAAGCTATTTTATGGGGAATGATTGGTCACTGGCTTGATTCTGGCTCTAAGGATATGTCTTTTAGGCTTGGTATAAGTAAATACTTCCTAATAATTTGAACTATCAAAAAGAAAAATTGACTTTATGAGGAGGCAGAGGTTCCCCCTTAATGATTTGGAATAAATAACCTCTAAGGTCCCTTCTTAAGTCTGAGATTCTGTGATTCTGAGATACTATTCCTTCTGTTAGTCTTGAGAACAAAGCCAAAACTTCCATCTCTCCATGAAACTTCTCTGGATTGATTAGAGATGAACTTATCCCTCAATGAGATGAATGACTCCAGAATGGGGGACAATATATAAACAAGACACATGTGTAAGAATGTGCATATCCATTTGTCAACATGATCAAAATACACTCTTTCACACAGAAGACTTAAGATCATTGCTTTAGTCCTAAAAAGAGAACCCAGATGCTGACTCCTCCATTTTGCAGATGAGAAAACCTAGGCCTGGGGAGCTTTAATGACTTACCCAAAATTATACAAGTTGTAAGTTTCCAAAGTAAGATTGGAACCTAGGTCTTTTGAAAGGAAGTATTCAAATTCCTCTTGCCCTTGTACCACTCTGCTACTGACTTCCCTGCCTTCTAGATACTTTTTTTTTTTTTTAAAGCAATCGGGGTTAAGTAACTTGAGCAAGGTTACACGGCCAGTTATTTCTGGGTGTGGTGCTGAGTGTCTGAGCCCGGGATTCGATCTCCAGGTCGTCCCAACACTGGAGCCGGTGCTCTTACTCGCTGAGCCACCTGGCCGCTTCTAAGCAATTGGGGTTAAGTAACTTGCTCAAGGTTACAGGGCCAGAAGTTTCTGGGTGGGTGCTAAGTGTCTGAGCCCGGGATTCGATATCCAGGTCTTCTCAACACTGGAGCCGGTGCTCTTAATTGATGTGCTACCTGGACGCCCCTAGATACTTGCTTTGAACTACTTTCCCAGAATTGAGGATAAGTATACATTAACCTCTGTGTTCTCTTGCAACTAAGAACTAATTATGACCAATGATATAATTGATCAGGTCTGGATGTTCAGTCCATAGCTACCAGATAGCTTTTGATTTGTGGAAGTCAACTGGCGAACATGGAGTTAGGAGACCATGATTTGGTCTCTTTCTCCACATTCTAAGCAACTGAAGGGTCAAACATTAAACTCCCTTAATCAGAATTCTACATGGGGATAACTATATCCAGGAAAACAAAAGCATCTTAATGAAGTTAAGCATCACTAATCCAACAATTTATTTAATTTAATACAAGAAACATTTATTAAGTTGTATATAATGCCCCAATATTTTGAAGTTATTGATGCAAGCTTATTTTTAAGTTTCCATTTTTAGATAGTTTGAAGCAGCTGTAGACAAATAGATGGCTTACAGAACCCTAATTATCTATTACTCTAGATGTCCACAGGACTTAAAATGGAATAGAGACTCTCTAGCCTAGATTTTATGCTTAATCTGTATTATCTTGAAAACATAAAAACAGTTACAGAAAATGCTAACGCCTGGGTTGTGTTTTTGTTTGGCTCAGTCAAAATAGCCCTGTCCTATGTCTCTCTTTTCTAAGTTCAATGATTAACTCCATTTAAAAAGTCTGAGAAACAGAAAAGATTTAATAGCAAATTTTGGCATGAGATTTTCAATAAGAATAAACCAGAGGATACATAAAACATAACAGGAAGATTAGCTTCCTATCTGACAATGGAAGTCAGGTTTTAATTAAAGTCAAAATTCAATGTTTTTTTGGCAAAAAATAAAAACTTAAATAAAATTTCTCTGACTAAAATAAATGCCATCTTGGTTTCTGTTCTGTATCCCAATAAATCGTTGTTTTCAGAAAGATTTTTAATAATAAGATTCTATGACATGTTCTAAGGAATTATAAAATTCTAAGGAATTTATGAAATATGATATAATATGACAAAGTGTCATATCACAAAATATGACAAGGGTTCACAAATTGGAAAATTGTGATACCCCAGATAGGACTTAGGATGAAATGTATCCATGTATTATTTATATAGATAGGGCTTTCTAATTAAATTAATAATGTAAATAAATTATAGGAGGAAGAAATACTTGTCACTTAACAAGAGCTAAATCTTTTTAAACTCTTTAGGTGAATTTGTTTGCAAACAGGTTATGTGCTTATTATAAATCATTCTTATCTATTAACTAAAAGAAGTCCTTCAAGGTCTTCTCTATGGGTTTAGTTTCAATTACTGTGTTATTGAAGGTAATTAAGTTATAATTCTTTTAAAAATCACCCAAATTCAGCATTCTTTGTAATTTAAAGTGACCTTCTTTCTTATTAGTACAAATTTATGTAGGAGTCCTATAGCCCTGGTTCTGCAATATCACCAAGTCTAATGTGATAAACACAACTCTGCCAAAGACTCCCCAAAAGATTCATTATTTGAGGGGAGCATTATTAAGCTATGTGCCAGACACTGTGCTAAGGATACAAAGAAAGCCACAAACCCCCCAAAACCAAAAAGACCAAAAAAACCAACCCAGTCCTCGCCTTTGAGAAACACATTCGGCTGGGGGAGAAAATTTGCTAATATACATACATACATACATACATATATACACACATATATAAAGAGATAGAGAGTAAATAAGTGGGAGGTAATCTTGGAGGGCAAGTGCTGGGGTTATAGGGTGGGCTAACTCTCTCTGAAAAGCCTCCCACAGAAAATTGGATTTAAATAGTCTAGAAAGACGCCAGGGAAGCTAGGAGGCAGAAGTAAGGAGAGAGAGCATCCCAGGCATGAGATCAAGGTAGGATGTGTTCTTTTCATCATATTACTTTTATTTCATTACTTTGCTGATCAAAATCAAGCTCCTTCCCTCTTTTTTTTTTTTTGGTTTGCTGAGCTTATGTTAGTACTACTACTACTACTACTATATATATATATATATATATATATATATATATATATATATATATGCATATACTTTCAATATATATTGAAGGAATTAGAAAAGGATTTTCTACTGGTTAGGAAACCCATTTTCCCCCTAGAACATCAGAGAGTCCAAATATAAATCTCTTTTCTTCATTTGTCTCTATTGAGGTTTGTTTATTCAGGAAAATTTCTCTCTTTTCTTATCTCGATGTTGAAAAGGCAGCTGATGTAAGAATCAAATCTATGTAGCTTTATGGAATGAAAATTGGTTGTCCGGCCAGTTGTTTTCAAGGAGGGCATTAACAGGTCTAAAATAGCTCTTGGCTCTTTTGTGTTCATTAATGATTTTGTGAACAAACAACTCTCCTCTTCTTAAGGAAAAGGGAAAAAAAAACTATTGGGAATGAAGAGCCAACATGAAATGCACTCAACTCTGGGACATCACCCAGTGACACAGTGGGCCATGGAGTGGGACATTTAATAAGAAAAAAAAAAAGAATCCATTGAGGGTTTTAATGCATTTCAAGTATTGATGTATTGATGAATACTAATTCATTGTGTATGCTCAGAAGAATGATAGAAAGAATAAGATATTTGTCTGTAACTATTCTAATTACTACAATAGATAAACTAAGACATCTTTTTAGCCTCAGAGAATGCCTCTGTGTGACAGGAACATCTGCAATGCCACCATATTGGTAGTTTCTTTGGTCTATACATATTTGAATGAAATATCCAAAGATTAGTTCATCAGTCTGGAGCAGTTTTTTGTGCCTTGTTGGCATTAGATCAGGATGATTTTACTCCTGTACAAAAGCTAGTCTCTAAGAAACAAAGACAGTTTTCTGACTGCCCACCTTGGTATCACTTCTGTGATACCTCTGCCTTCTCCTTAATTCAAGCCCTGGAAGGAAGATGAGGTTTTCTGAACAAATAAATAGGAGGCATAATATGCCAGTAGGTGTTGAGCAGGCAGAAAGTGGACCTGAAAAAGCAGGTGATAAGGACTGGGGAGCAGTACAGGGGAAGAGATTTCAGCTAACAGCATTGCTGCCAAATAAAGACAAGAAAAGCTAGGGTTGTTACTCCTTTCCTAAATCAAGACATTCAATTCAAGTCCACTCCACAAACAAGTTAAATCTCTCCTATGCAAGACATTAAACTGGCTATTGGGGATACAAAGTTGAAAAGTAACATAGTCCCTGCTCTCAGGGAGATTACAATCTACTGGGAAGACTATGTCCTGTACAAGTAAGTACAACACAGGGAATGGTGTGTTGTGGGTAATGAAGAGATCCAGACAAACTACTCTGGCAAAACTGAGCAGAGAAGAAATACTTTAAGCTGTGGGGATTAGGGAAGGCTTCGCAAGACAATTAGGCTGCATCCAAGAGAATTTATGAGTTTTGTGAATAAGGAAGCTGAGGTGTAATCAATTAAAAAAAACTGTTCTGTTGAGTTTGTATCATGCGTTGGAATTTTTGGGAGGAAAACAAAAGCCAAAATGGGGGGAAATCTCTAAGAATAAACTAAAAAAGACATCTTAAGTTATTTTAGACAATAAAAGAACACAGACAGGGAGCCTCAAGATAGGTGCTTAGAATGAATTAGTCCAGGGAATGATGTAGATGTTAGTTGTCAAACGAAATTTCTTCCTTAATGGAATGAGAACAGATTGAGGGAAATCTCATGTATGCATATTTTTCTCGCTTTTGGTTTAAATATAAAATAAAGCACACCAAGATTTAGAATAGGTAAGCCATTCAGGAGAATCACTTTGGGAACAGTAAAGCAGGGGGATCTCAGGGAAGAAAAAAAAAAAGAGTAAGACAGCAGTGAACACCTTTCTCTGAAATTTTAAGTCATGGGTCCCAGTAGCTTGATAGTGACTAAGTGATCATGAAGCCCATCTCATTTAATCCTGGTTAGTCACCAATGCCAAAGCCCGTTCTTATGATCTAACAACATTTTCAGCCTATGCTGTTAGTGTTTGGTCAACTCAGTTGATTCTAACTCTTTGTGACCCTATTTTGGAGTTTTCTTGGAAAAGGTACTGGATCATTTTGCCACTGCC
Organism: Petaurus breviceps papuanus; assembly: GCF_028583685.1. Classification (NCBI taxonomy): domain Eukaryota; kingdom Metazoa; phylum Chordata; class Mammalia; order Diprotodontia; family Petauridae; genus Petaurus; species Petaurus breviceps. The sequence goes on along the minus strand of NW_027186296.1, from coordinate 14,617,701 downwards.
TCCTCTAGTTCAGCCTATGTAGTTTTCATTAACTCAAAACAGCTGTCCTTATTATTAATCCAAATTTTTGTAGTATTCTTCTAGTCCTGTTGCATTCAGTAGGATAATGGGGACTAAAGCTCCTGCTGCTATCAATGT
>NW_027186296.1:14585369-14617163 GCF_028583685.1 Petaurus breviceps papuanus | reverse complement strand
AGAAGTATTTAGAACAGAGACTTTGTAATTGATTGAATGATTGGAAGATCCTGGGGTGGGGTAGTACTTGGAGATTATTTAATCACACTTAGTAAATGCTGTATTTGGAATGATGTCATGTTTTGATCTTCTCTGTTCTTGGTTTGTCACTAAATAAAATAGAGAGCACCTATGCTGGTATTTTGAACCTGGGAAGTTGCCTTCTTTTGGCATTACATTACAAGGGATTAGTTCTGTGAAGTCTGGATTCAAGTTTACACTGTAAACTAAAGATAATTCTGAAAGAAAGAAAAAACTAGAGTTAAATGGTGGATAATAACATATGCAATTTAAGGTAAGCAAGGCACCTGTCAGTACTCTTGTGATTATATTTTTCAATCCTAATCCAGGGATTCTTAACCTGGCATTATTTGATAACTGCATTTCAATATAATTGCTTTCCTTTGTAATTTTATTTTATGCTTCAAAAATATTCTTTGGAGAAGGGGTCAATAGGCTTTACCAGACTGCCAAAGGGATCAATGACATCAAAAAAGCTTAAAAAGTGGGGCACCTGGTTGGTGCAGTGAATTGAGAACTGGCACTAGAGTCACAAGGACCTGAGTTCAGACACTTACTACCTGTATGACTTTGGGCAAGTCACTTAACCCCACTGCCTTCAAAGGAGAAAAGAAACTTTAAAAGCCCTAAATCTTTTTTTTTTCTTAAGAGTTATTAAATTAACATAAAAATCACTGTTCATTTCAACTTCACAAAACATATTAAGCATTCACTATGTACAGAGTACTGTGTGAGGCCCAGGGAGTCATACAAAGGTTGAGCACAGTCTCTGTCCTCAGATCACACAAAACCTAGTGGGAGAGTATGACAAACACAAGTGGTTTGTGAAGTTATTGTTTTCTCTAGTTCTTAGTTCACTCTGCAAAATTTATATGTTTGCACATGTCTCTCTGTTGTGCTGTTTTTATTTTTTAAATTTGTTTTAATAATTAAGTAATCTGTTGTTTCATTAGCATAGAGAACTCTCTGAATGGGAACTCCCTCCAGTAGCACAGAGTATATACTTATGCCTTTAGTAACTAAGTTTTACAGTTTTGCAGGAGTCACAAAGGAGAGACATGACTCTCCCAGTGTCACATGGCTAGTGTAAGAGATAGAATCTGGACCCAGACCATCCTGACTCTTAGCCTAGCACTCTATCTGTAGTAACAAGCTGCATCTTACTATTTTTTATACGGAGTTATATTTTTTTATGGATAAAGGACATACTGTCTGGATTATGTGTGAAGGCTTCATCACTATTCACATTGGAATAAGCCTAACCATTGAGGCTATAAAATCAACCCCATTGTTTACCTGATGACAACTACTGGAACTGTAAACATAATGCCTACAGCAAAAAAATGAGCCTCTATAGGCTTGGAATTGTGTTTACAAGCCTATTACGTGGTACATGGTGTCACAGAGGGGCAAGAAAGGGTTTTGTGGATGTCTTTACAGGAACTAATTAACCATTTTAACTGCTTAATAGCTTCTTAATAGGATATGACACAATAGGCTCAACTAAACAATTAAATCAAACTTTTAATCAGAAGAGTATTTTGGTTATTAATAACATGGCACAGTGAGTCATACATAGCATTATTGTCCTTTCCAAAGATGAATTTCCTGTTACGTATCTTTATAGTCAGTACACAACCTTGTTAATATGTCCCTTCTCTTTACATAGCATATCCTTTCTTTCTATATAGAGTGGATGTGAAAACATGAAAGTAGAAAATATCCGCTCCCTGACTCAGGGCAAATACAAAATCAAATAAAGCTATATTTGGCAGCTTGCCTTGGGATGGATAAAAATTGGTGGTCCATGATGTCTCAGGGCCATCTGCTCTAATGTGGAGAAAACACCCTTCCTCTGCCTTCTCAAAAATACTTTCTCAGTAATGGTTCCTATTCAGAATACTACAATCTTGTTCCATTTGGGATTCACTAAATGTTTAAAAAGTTGTTTGCCAATAATATTCTGGTTTGCCTTGTGAATTACTATCTTTTCTTTTTATTCTGTGTATATTTGTCAAAAGTTGACTGTTCATTTGATGAAATGATGTCTGAGAACATTCGTTCATTTTTATCTATGGAAAATTTTCTATTTTCATGTCTAACTATTAAAAAAAGGGCAGTCTAGGGCAGACAGAGAAGCCAGTAAGACTTGGGTTTAGATCCTGTAAATTCTTTAACTGTATAGATTTCTAGATAACTCTCTAAATAATAAATTGCCCAGAATATTCTCTCCTGGATTGGCAGTAGCACTTGGGAGTTCCCTTTACCAGTGGAATCATAGATCTAGTGTCTCTTGATTACCAAATATTAAAATGTTCTAACCTAGAGTAGTGACACTTTTTGTTAATTAATGACTTACATTTGTATGTAATAGGCACAGAGAATCTTAGTGATTATCTAATCCAAACTTTTCTTGTAACAGTCTCCCTTATTTGAATATTTCTGTATATTTTCTTTTAATAAACTTTTGTTAGTTTATATATCGGCCTGAATTTCATCTATGGAATTTTTAGCTCTGAGAAATGGGGGCTATCTCCAGTCATCCTGATTTAGTCCTGATTTATATCTTGCCACTGGACCCGGATGTCTCCAGAGGAGAAAGTGAGGCTGGTGACTTTGCCCAGCCCTCCCTCACTTCAATCCAATTCACTTGCAAGTCATGGGCTGTGGTCCTCTTCAAGAATGAAGGACAAACAATAACAAAAATGCTGAGTTCATTTCTCTTACACCTTAATAAAAGTCAGAGCTCATGGAAAGCCATGGAGGGAAACCCTACACAAAGTATCAGAGAGGGTAAGCGATCCATCTTTCTTTTAGTGCTGGAGCCCAGGTTCTCTTCATATATTCACGTTGAGCCTGTGGTTTGAGGGATAGGGAAATACCCTCTTTCTCCCCTCACATGCCTCCTGGCCATTTCTCTGAAGAATACTGATGAGCTCTAATCCCTCATGACATGCCGTACATCCTAGTTCATCATGGTTTGGTGATGAGCAAAATTCAGATTCAGACAAAACTTGTCTGTAGAGATTTTCATCTTCCCAGTGGTGGCCCCTTTTCTATTTTATTGCTCTTTCATCAGCATCCAGACGTTTCTTCCTACCACCTAGCTACTCAAGATTTACTGAGCAATGTATGAGTCCATTCCATGCTTCTGAGAGGCACCTTACTTTTTAGATCTTTTCTTCTCTTTAACCTCCATGAACATTTTTTCTGACCTGCGTCCCCTTTCCTCAGAACCGTGTCTATACCAGGTGACAGCCTAATAAAGGGACAGTACCACCATGATTCATGTGCTAAAAGGAATTAATGAATTAACCCCTTTTAAGAAATATTGCATTTCAATTTTCTTTGTAGACAATGACAACCCAAAGGGGATGACTGTAAATGATAGGCATTTCAGTTTTTGTGCTAGCTGAATGAGTATGTGTATTTGGTTAGGGGAAGAAGAGAGTGGGGAAGAAGAAAAGGGGGAAGCATGGGTTTTGTGATAGTATTTGAAGGCTGCATTCACAAGTGGCCACCTCCTTTGACTACACAGAGGCAAAAGCATTGGAATAATTGACTATGTACCAGGCACCACTTGCCACTCAGTGATTACCTGCTTGAATGAAAAGGGTATTGAGAATCATGGGGTGGGTACAGAAAGTAATGAAAAGCCTTTTGGATCCTCAGGAATTAAATTTGGTCATTGTGAAATAATTGTTAGCACTGGAAATGTAGTTTTGGTTAAATGATGAGGTTGGAAACAGGACTGCAGGGAGTTGAGAACAAGAGAAAAGGAAGTGAAGGCATATATTATAAACAGTCTACTCAAGAAGGTGAGCTACCAGGGGCAACTAGATGTTGCAGCATATAGAATACTAGCCCTGGAGTCAGGAGGACTTGAGTTCAAATCTGGCCTCAGATGCTTACTAGCTGTATGACCGTGGGCAAGTCACTTAATGCCCTCTTGCCTTAAAAAATCAAGAAGTTGAGACACCAGAATATGAGAGACATGGGATGATAGCACAGATGGATCAAGAAAGGGTTTTTTGAGGATGATGGAGTCATGGACATATTTGTAGGGAAGCAGTCAGTAAAGGCAGCTAGGTGGCCCAAGGCAAATAGAGGGCACAATAGATACAGTACTGGTCCTGGAATCAGGAAGACCTGAGTTCAAATCCAGTCTCATATATTTACTAGCTCTGTGAACCTGGGCAAGTCACTTAACCTCTATCTGCCTCAGTTTCTTCAATTATAAAATTGGGATAATAATACCTCCCAGGGTTGTTGTGAGGATCAAATAAGATATTATTTATAAATCTCTTGGCATACTGCCTGGCACATAATAAACACTTAATATATGCTTATTACCTGCCTACCCATCCCTCAGCAGACCCCAAAAGATATACTATTAGTGATACATTGGGGATCATAGAGGGGACCATCTGCTGGAGGAGACTGATGGAACAGAATCATTTGACCATGCAGAGGGATTAGCTTAGCAAAGAGGCCAGGAGATGACCTCAAAATTTACCTTCCAAAATTTGTACATTTTTGGTCATGTATAAGACAGACAGCTTTGCATTTAGCGGGAGTCACTTACCTTCCAAACTCTTAGGTTTAGAGTCTTAGGTTACCTTAAAAGCAGTATGGTGTCCAGAAGTAGGAAGCTAACTGTTCTGCACTCTGCCCTGATCAGACCTCGATAGTTATACGCAATGGGATTGGTCTGGGTGCCACATTTCAGACAGGGACTGTTTCTTTGTCATTCTTTGTATCCCTAATGCTTAATACAGTTACTAGAATAAAGTTAGTGCTTAATAAACACTTGTTGACTGATTGATTATTCACTGGATCTCCTCCACAATGGTGAATGCTTCTGACAAGTACAAATTTTCCTGTTTTAGGTCTGACTTGGTATTAATAATCAGAGGTTCACTGAAAAAGGTTATCCTAATTTTTACATCTTTTAAGAAATCTCATATAATTTTGACATATTCATGGGGATAATTGAATGGAAAAATTATTAAGCAGTCACTATATGTGAAGCCCTCTGCTACATGTAAGGGATACTAATTGAAGTTAAGATAGTCTCTGTTCTCATTTTAGTAGGGGAAATCATATATAGAAAGGTTCAATTGCATGGCAGGTAAAAAGGGCCAAAGATCATAAAGGGTTAATGATAGAACACATGGCAAAGTTTGGGGGTTGCAGAGATACTTTGTTGGAAGAGATAGCCTTAAAGGTGCCATTTTGCTTGCTGAATTGGTCAGTCAATAAGCATTTATTAAGTACATACTATGTGCCAGGAACTGAGCTAAGTATTTTTTTTTGCTTATTTTTATTTTTAGCACACAATAGGCACAAAAAAATCTTGAATTTCCTACATCTTTCAGGCAGAAAGAATATTGGTTTAAACAAAAGATGGGAAGACAGACCTCATTTCAGGGAGAAATTTTTGGGGTAATTCCCAAAGGCAATCAATCCCATTATCCTACCACTGTTTAATTTTCAACCCAGTTCCTGGGCTTTCTGCAATCCAAAACAGTAAGGACAGCTCTGAGGAAGTTTTAGAATCTCTAGGATCAAGGCTGTGGATTCCAAAGACCCAAGCAAGGCTCAATGGAAGTCAGCTCTTCTGTCCTAAATTTCTATGACCTCCATGGAGTGGTATGGATGAAATGCTAGTGGGATGAAAATACCTCTTCTCATAAAAGAAAGGGATGGTCCTCTGTCAGAAGCATGAATGGGTCACATTGCCATTGTTTATTGGATCATAAAACAGAAGAGAAAGAAGGTTCTTTGGGGAGGGGAGGAACTATAATCAAAGCAGTATCAGTCATTTTGGGAAAGTATCTTCATCAAAAGATCAAGACTCCCAATGTTGCCTAGGTCCCAGCTTCCCTTCTCTTTCAAAATCATTTGTATTACAGCTATCCTCTTTTACAATCAATAAAACTGGGCTAATACTGACAATTAACATGAATTCAGTGGGGTTAAGGGAGAATATGCAAATATACTACATTATCCCCTAACAGCATTTTACATCATATTTGGTCATGTGCTTATTAATATTTTTGTAACAGCTTAATATATGCAGTGACATATATCTACCACTTAAAACTTAAGGGTAAAAATAATAATTATTCTGTTTTAAGAAAAAGTGTTCTTTTAATATTTGTGAATTGGCATTTGCCTCTGGCAAGGGGGAAAACCATGTGCATTGCAGTTTATTAAAACAATGATAAGAAATGGGTAACAGAAGTAAAAAATTGTAACAGATCCAAGGAAGTTATAGAACAAATTAAATGTTGTTCCTAACTTCTACTGGGTTCTACTTAAAGTAAAAATGCTGCAGTATGATATTTGTATTTATATGAAAGAATTAGAGACTCGTTATTCTAGTTGGAATTGTACATCAATCAATGACTTGCTTTGAAAACTCTGAATAGGTGTCAACAAAATGGACCAAAGGTCATCATTACATATTGCTTTTGGAATTTCTATTCCTTTTCATCAAAAAGGAAAGTAAGGATCAACTTATCAGCAATGGACCTAGCTTTTCTGATAGGATGGAATTCATAAGCTATAAATGACAGACCCACAGATCCTGTCATTTCAGCCATCTTTATTCTAGATGCTATGTATGATTCAACCAATTTCTTGCTTATCTGCACAATTATGACACCTATAGTGAGTAGATTAACTCTACCATGGTCCAGCCCATCACATATTGGGATATATGGCTAAAAGCTTTTTCTATTTGCAGTAATTGACTTTGAAGTGATATTATTAATCCTTAGTTTAGGATTATCTTCTTGAAAAAATGGGGACCAATGAGTCAGGTCAACATACATCAATCTTTTTCAGTCATTAATGATCAGGGCTAAAATATGGTATATAAACACAGTGCCTGGCACATAGTAGGTACTATATAAATGCTTATTCCCTTTTTCCCCCATAAAGATGAAACAAACAGACAACAAAACAGTCCCTCCCCTCAAGTTGATTACAATTTACCAGGGGGATAGAGATAGCACATATAAATCCATTTATGAATACACATGTATATTGTATACATACATATACACATACATGCACATACACATATATACATACATACATATGCAATAATTTGAGTAGGAAGGAGAGAATAATAACAAATAAGGTGATCATTGGCAAAGGAACACAAGCTACACCTTGAGGGAAGCTAGAGATTCTAAGAATTGGGGCTGAGGACTGAGCACATTCCAAGCAAGAGGGACATCCTAGGCAAAGGTCCAGTGGTCAGAGATGGATTGATAAATTGAGGAAATACAGCATGTGTAAGGTTACACACTGCAAAGTAAAGAAATTGTATTCACAATACAGAAAAAGACCTTTGGCATATCTCTATGCAAGGCAATAATAATTCCACAATTAGAGAAAGATTCTGAATTGTAGAAAGTCCATTGAAATAAATGCTTGCTGGTATCTATTTCATCATTCCATTTGGACCTACCTCATAGAGCAGTGGAAGCTACCATGGTATAGTGAAATCAGTTTCTTTCTGACACTAGTCTTAAATATCCTGTAGCCTGTAAGACTAATTTTCCAAAACACGATTCTAAGATTGGGTTCATATAAACTGTTGTAATGGGAGATAATTCCATATCTCTTGGTTCCAGACTTTCTAGGTATCATTGCTCTACATCAATAATGCAGAAAGTATGGAGAGGTCAGAAACAGTCCTGTGTATTCTATTGGAAATATGGTGATCGCTTCTACATTTTTTAGGTTAGCAGACAACTTTCTGAGGTAAACACTCCAATCCAATCTCATCCAAGTCTAATGAGCATTTATTAAGCCCTCGGGGAGCTTACATTCCCCTGGGGAAAAACATGTGCACAGATAATTGAATATAAAACAGGGACAAAGTAATACCAAGTCATTTCAGAAGTTCTGGAGCTAGTGGCCACAGAGGAGCTGTCATTATTAGGGCAAGCTTTCTTCTTTCCCTCAGAGTTTGTCTCTAGGGAGAGAATATGGCAAGAACTAGGAGAGAAGAGATTTCTTTAACCTACATACATGAGGAGTGTTTCTTTCTGGGTGCGTTGAAAGGGCAGAGAATCAACCAACCAGAATGATGTTCGAAAATGGTTCATTGGCAGATGCGAAACCTAAGTAGGGATGTTGAGGTCTGTGGTAGATATGGTTTTTTGTCTCTCACAAATGATTTTCAGAATCTCTTCAACAGCCAATGCACGTCCTGTCTTCTCAGCTCATTTCATTTTTTAAGTGACAACCTCAACAATAATGCACAGTTTACTGGGTCTCCTAAATGCCACCCCCCTTTATATTCACAAGGTGGGCATTCCCCCATTACCCAGCAGGACTCAGCTGTATTGGCGGGCAGTCATTAAGCCTTCCCTGGACTGGAGAGTTTAGATAGAACACTTTTTCTTCGTATCTTTTTGAGAAAAACACACCAGGGCAGTAACCATGTCAGTAAATAAATCGAGCGTCTTGACAATTTAACAATGGTATATGGATTGTGTCGTTTGGTAATTCAGATTTGGTTTTCCTTTTTTGGGCCTCATCTGATTTCCCATGTTAGGAATATCAGCACAATGGCAACTCATTTTGAGAGTTTTCACACTCTTCTTCCTGTTTCTTCTGTTCCATCAGAACTGAATGTTGGTGAGTTTCTTTTATGTCAATGTTTAACAGAGATAGCCTTAAAGATAGAAAAGCCATATTTGTAAGCCATATTCTTAAGTCTAGGAAAGGAAAGAAATTTGGGATGGTAATGCTAACGGAGTTAGTATTTTTAGAAATCTAAACCAAACAGAGCAAAACCACCCAGTTAAGGTAGAATAAGACTAAGAGGATATAAAAATAGAGCTTGCTTCCTGGAAACCTTAGGTCTTGAGGGAAAAAAAAAATCTATAGACTACTTTGTTTACTAAAGTGGTAAATATTTAAAATATATCAAGACAAAACACAATATATCAAAAACATGAAGTCTAATTTCTCACCTGAGGAAAAGAATTGATTCTATTTTCTTTTGGGCTTGTACTTGCCATTTTTCTTTATCACGCTATCTAAGGGTTTAATTGTAGTATATTTTCCTTGATGAGGACCAGGGGTTTCATTAGACAGGGTCCCAGGTGTACTCTCAAATATGCTATTAGATATGCTGTGACTAAGAATGCAAGAAGGCAGAACCAGAACAATTGTAGGATTTCAAATAATTCTTGTAACAAGGCAGGCAATTTACCAGCAATTTTTGTGGTCAAGAAAGCATGATGGGAAGTGATTGAAAGAATTATTTTTTTTCAATCAATGCAATAAGATTGAAATTTGGGCTCCCAAGGCAAAGATTCAGAGCCTCCTTCCCACCTTGGCCCATTAGCATTTCTTAATTACCAAACAGCAATTATATTTGGTAGAGGTTAGAGGTCATAGAATTTTAGAGAAGTACTTCTATGACTTATGCCCTATAAAGCTAGGTCCCAATTAGTGGGAAGAGAATTCAGGGAAGTGGTCATATTATTCAAATTCAAACTTTCTGAAATTATAATTATATGTGAATATGATAATTGATTCTAACCCAGTGGAAATATTTAGTGTAGATTCGAATAACGCAACCACTTCACAGGATTTATTTGCACTAATTGGGACCTACTTTATTATAGTTCTCCCGTAGCAAGGACCATCTTCCTTTGGTGGATGTCCTATAGTGGGGGCATTGCTTGGGTGATATTTCTCCTGCTTATCATTTCATTTTGTACCAGAATTAACACCATTCACCTAAGCTGGTGACCCTCTATAATACTGTCCATTATGATTCAAGTACTGTTACCTAACTTACAACCAACTAGATTTGACATGAATACTGTTTCCAGCCTTCATTTTAATGAAAGTCCATTTTTCATCTTTATTATATGTCTTTGTTAAAAACCTCTTCTGGCCCCAGGATCTTAGTTTACACTCTCAAGAATTTCCTTTGAGGGTTGGCCCACTGTTTCAATTGAGTTATTTTGATGATAAGGTTTCCTTTAAGATGATTATTTGTTTAAAGTTCAAGCTAATAAAAATAACTTATCCCATTAAAAGTATGCTTGGGAGCAGAAGAACATTTTAGGATGTTAATTGCTCACGTTACTAGTCATCCATGAGGCATATGCTGAAAATGTACTAAAGGGTTCTGGAATGTCTCTTGAAGTCATAAATCTTTTACAGGTACAATTATGTGGGAGCAGAAATAGGAAAGAGCACATCCAACATCTGGAGTCAGATGGGTTTACTGAAGTAAAATTACAAAATTAAATTTAGATGAACTTAATTAAAAAAGAGGGGGATCTAATTTAATATGGACATTCATCTCATCCTTATTGAAGTTTCCTCTTGCCTCCAGAAAATACAATAAAGTGTGAATACAAAAGTTGAATAAAGGCTGAAATGGAGTGTGAAGAGATGACCAAAGAAATTTATTCAGGAAGAACATGCTCCTTCATTCCCTCCTGTTTTAGTGACACAGAATACCTAATTATTGTTTGTTAATTAGCAACAATAAAGAAATCGAGCTTGGAACCCTATCTCTCGAGACTGTCTCTTCAGTAAGGAGATGCATTGTATGTATTTTGTCACTTAAGTAGAAGGAATTTTAGGTTTGGTTTCCATTGAATTAAACTAGTTAAAAGCTTATTGTAAAGCTTATTGAGAGGTGTTGTGGTGCTGAATTTGAAGTCAGCAAGACAGGGGTTCAGAGTATTGGACTTGGAGTCAGAAAGAGCTGTGTTCAAATCCCATAAGTGAGGCTTACTCTGACATTTCTGTGACCCTTGGGAAGTCACTTCTTCCATTCAATGTGCAAGTTTTCTTCTTCGTCAGACAGCAATAAAATAAACATACTACTTGCCTTATGGCATGTTACGAGGCTCAAATGAGGACATGTAAAAGCTCTATACAAATGTCAATTATTATCACTTGCCAATGGATTTTGGTTTTCCTTAATTGAGAAATAGCAACAAATGGGCCTTTTAACTTTGCAGTATGGGTTCATTACAGTCAACCCAAGAGTAATGAAGTGGTCAATAAAACCACTGTGTTTCAGCAAACTCAAAACAGAATCAAACCTCTGTGTGTAAGATGCAGAGACAAATGTCTTGAGATGGAATAACATTTGATTTATTGTTGGTGTGGAAACCAGTGTTTTTATTGTAATTAATTATTATTTTTTTCAGCCATGCTACTTGATTGATTCCTACAGCAAAAAGAGAATGAAAATAGTTAAAGTTTTGAAAATCACTAATTTATTTAATAAATTATTTATATATTAAATTATTAGCTCCTTGTGTGACCTATGTAAGTTGCTTAAATGACTTTAGTTTTGTCATCTATTAAGTGAGTAGATTGGATTAATTGATCTTTATGGTCTTAGCTCTAAATCATATTAGTTTTCTATCTCTAGCAATCTATTTCTCACTCCTACTTTTCCTTTATGCACTGTTTTTAGGAGTATATCAACAGTAAGGCTAGATATGGGGTGACCTCATTCCTTATTGTCATTCTTCAGTTGTTTTCAATTGTATCCCAGTCTTCATGATCCCATTTGGGGTTTTCTTGACAAAGATACTGGAGGGATTTGTCATTTCCTCCTCCAGTGAATTAAGGCAGACAGAGGTTAAGTGACTTGCCCAGGACCACACAGCCAGTAAGTATCAGAGATCAGATTTGAACTCACAAAGATGAAACTTCCTGATTCCAGGCCCTGGCACTCTATTCGCTGCATCACTTAGCTGCCCATTATACACACACATACACACACACACACGCACACACACATACATACAACACATATCTCTATCTCTGTCTCTGTCTCTATCTCTATCTTTATCTCTATGTCTATCACTATACACACACATATATATATTCATATATATACAATAAGTACATAATATTTTGAAGTTTGCAAAGTGTTTTCCTTATAATTACTCTGCCAGGTCAGTAGTGCTGGCATTAAGTGATAATTATAAATATAAATAACATAAATAATAATTAAGTGATAAGACCTGGGTTCAAATTCTGCCTCAGACACTTCAGAGAAGACTTGTGTGATTATGGAGCCTCAATTTCTACATCTATGAATCCACGATCACGCAAGTCTTCTCTGAAGTGTCTGAGGCAGGTATTCTGACTCTAACACTCCATGCTACTTTATCCTGACTTTTCACTAAGTTGAAGGTCACAAGATTTTAGGCCCTATGTATCCATAGAGGCTGGGATTTGAACCCAAGCTCTTCCACTTACTAGATGTGTGATTTCAAGGAAGTCAGTTCATCCGTCTGAGCTTTCATTTCTTTGGCTTCAAAATAGAAATAATAATATGTACATTACCTACCTCACAGTGCAGTAGAGAGAAAATACAAACTTATATAAATGCTGTATATGGGTCAGCTATTTTTATGATAAAGTCACGGGATCTACAGTCATGGTTAAGGTAGACAGAGACACATCATGGTGCATGTGTTTCAACTTTAGTGTGGCATTTACTATAGAAAAATCTAATGTTAGAGCTGGGAGGAACCTATAACATAATATAGCCTAATCCCCTTATTTTATTGATGAGGAAACTGGAGCCACAAAAAGAGACATGACTTGGTCAAGGTCATGTAGTAAATGGTAGGGCTCAGATCAGAATACTGACAGTACAACAGTCTTTAAATCACACTGTACTAAGTACATGAGCCACAGTATGTCAGGTTTACTGAGTTCACTGTCTCTTCTAGTTATATCCCAAGACAAACAATAATAATTTTAGGCTTTTTAAAAAGTTTAACAGAAGTATGCTGCATACATATTTACAGTGGTCTTTTAGAATGAGCCATTAAGCATTTAATTATATTTTTCACAGACCTTTGACAGAAACATATCATTATTTAAAACAATGTCTCCTCCCTTCCAAAATTCAGTAGACTCCTTCCCCGATGGAAAGATTGCCTTTCATCAAAAGCTCTCAATCTGTCCAATTTTCCATAAGTCACTGTGCTCTAATAACATTTGTCAGATACAAAACTTGATAGTAAGATAAGTAAATTCAGTTTTGACTTTATTGCACCCAAAAATCTCCAAATGATAGATGGGGCTGCAGCAGATAAGCCTGTGGTCTGAGCCTTGTTGTTAGTCATGGATTGCTCTGATCATTCTCAAAGTATAAGATAATGACAGATGAGAGGAAGGGGAAATGCCATTCTGAAGCGAAGTTGAGATTCTCAGGTCAGAGGCTTCCACTGCAAAGATCTTTCTCTGATTCCAATCAAGTTGAATTCCTTTGTGATTGATTGTGCAGTTTCTTTAAATGTTTAATTAGAGGTCAGTTAGGAAGGTGAAACTTTTCCTAACCTCCTTTGTTTGTCCATCATTGTTCATTCTTGCAAGCTCAGTGAATTGGAAGGGCCTTCGGAAAACATTGAGTCTAACTCATACCTAGACAACTAAACCTCTACACTGTTCCTAGGTGCTCAACCAGCCTTTCTGTTAAGATCCTCCCTAGAAAGTTCATTCCACCCTTGACTGGCCCTAAATGTTAGTGGTTTTATCCTCATATCAAATTTAAATTTGTTTCTTTTTGCCCACTGCTCCTACTTCTGTCCTTTGGGACCAAGCAGAATAAAACTGTTTTCTTTTTCTACAAGCTCACCCCTAATTTTTGTAGGTACTATATTTTATTGTACTATAGTAGGGGTGCTTTCTTCCTGCAATGGTCCAGCAACTTCTACGCCCCTCCGTTTCTTGACATTAGCCCTCAATCCTATCATCACGGTACTCCTTTCTGGTGTGTCCATTTTATTCCCTCCAGTCACTATGGTGGTGCAGGCAGAATACCTGTGGGACAAACTGTCCCTGTGCCTATTACACAACTGCCCACCCTCCACACCACCTCCCCTCTATATTCTGTGCACTCCTACTATATCTCTGTGATCAGAGGATTCTCAGATCCCTTACTGGCCACAGAAGAGGTTGGTACAGTCACTGACAATTGTCTGTGTAAAGGAACATCTTAGGTATAACATTTATATAATGCTGACCTGTTTTTGTGGTGGGACAACTTTATGTAGGCCAACTGTCTGACTTAAAGATCAAAAGGGTGCATAAATTAAAGAAAAAGTGTGGTCAAAAAGGCATTCATTAAGTGCCAGACACTGTGCTAAGTGCTAGAAATACAAATGCAAAAACCCCAAAAGGTCCCTGACCTCAAGGAATTTATATCTAATGGGAGAAGGCAATGAATAAAATAGATTCCTAGGCATAGGGTTACACATTTCATGTCATGTTTTGGAAATGGCCAGGAAAATTGAATGTCTTGGTTCTAGGCAAGATAAAGAAAAAGCTTCTCTATCAGACCCCAGATTCCCTGGGGCACATTCTGGTTCTGGCAGGAGAGAGAAGAGGAGAACTGTCATAATTCAGGAAGTACAGTTTGGAAATGGTGGGAAGTAGAGTGGTTTCTTTGTTCTGGGCAAAATGGGGCAAAAAACCACCTATAAGAGCCCCAGTCCCGAGGAATTAAGGAATACGGTGACATAGAAAGCTCATATCTTTCAATTTCACCCTGATTCTTTGATTCACATGGAGTCTTTATGACCCATTATATGAACCCCTTCCTCTGATACTTATGTTTGTTTGATAATCTATGTTTAATTCTATCCATTTTGCACCATTCCTTATAACATCAGTGCCTTGGACCCTAAGTTCTTCAGGATGTTTCCTGTTATTTCCAGGAATTACAATTCCTGTTTATCAGCTAGTCCACTTATTTCTGTATCACAGCTTTACATTCAGAGGCAATCTGACCAATGGGTCCTGAAGACAACTGGGGCTTTGTCTACAAAAGTCCAGTGTATTCAAGCATACTGTGTTTTTTGACCCAAGACATTTTCCCTTACTCCATATTGATTGTCTACGTGGTCTGTAATGAAAGGGAGTCAGAGAGTGAACTCTAGGCTGTGGGCGCATATTTGTCTTGTGGATCAAATAGTTTAAAGCAGGATTTATGGTAGCAGAGAGCTGTGGGTCAATAGTTTTAAAAAAAACAACCACCATGAATTGTAAACAACAAAAGGACTTTCTCAGGTGTGAAGGAGAGAAGAAAGGAGACAAGGGAGGATAAGGGGACCGGAAGATGAACAGAAAATCACCTTCAACACAATGACTGAATCTGAAAAGGACTAGGGGAAGCCAGAGAAGGCCCAATTCGTGTTCATGCTATACCCTCCAGGATCCTTTTTCTTCCTTCATGTCTATCCTTCCAAATGGATCTTTTCAGGGTTACTTACTGCTGTCAATTCTCTTCTACTAGTTCACTTTCCTCTTACCTTTCTTTCCAAACCACCTGTGAAACACTTAGACCTGCCCTGATGCAGAAATTACCCAATTGCCAAAGCCATCATTAGCATGTGGCCAAGTGGGCTTTGTGCTAAGGCATCAGCTTCTGGGAGAGGTGCTGCCTTTCTGGCACAGGGCATCTTCCTCCTTCAGCACTGGAACAGAGTGACCTGAACCCAGAAAGTTCATCCCACATGTCTGAGAAAGTTCTCCCCAGGAGCAGGACCGTGAGTGTCATGGCCAGGGGCAGTCCTCATAGGAGGCACAATGTTATTGATAAGTGAGGCTTAGGACAAAGGTAGCACATCTACCAGAAGTAGGTGCCTTAGCACAAATCCCTGTTGGCCACATGCTAAACAAACAAAAACAAAATAAGCAAAGAATAAAACAAACCCAAACCTGTTCCCTTTCCTCCCTGGATCATCCGTCTACCTTCAGTTCCCTCTATAGGGCTGTAGGGTTGGTGGGTTTTTGGCGTATTTAAATGTTTCTCTTGATTTTTGTTTTTGTAATAATGCTTCACATTGGTAAATATTTTCAAAGTGCATTTGTATCTATTATCTATTGTATCCTCACAATAGCTCTATGATATAAGGTAGATAGGAGGTATTATTACCCCCATCTTACAGATGAGGCCGTAAACTGTTTCACATGAGTAGAACTTGGATTAGAACTAAGGTCTCCTCACAGCCGGGTGAGTGTTCTTTCTTCTATGACAGTAACTGCAACTCTCACAGCACTTTAAATGTTTCAATATATTTTACATGTATCATTTCCTTTAAGCCTCACAGCAGTCTTAGGTAGGGCTATTATACCCATTTTACAGATAAGAAAATTGAGGCCCAGGGAAGTTAAACGCCTTGCTTGTGGTTACATTGCAACTAAGTATAGGATATTCTAACTTAGGTTTTCCTGATTCTATTTCTTATAATGGACTTTTATAGAATTCTTTAATGTTTTCAAAATGCTCCACATGTATGGTTTCCTAAGCCAGTTAGATGGGTGGAGAGAGTGCTGAACCTGGAGTCAAGAAAGACTCGAGTTCAAATCTGGCTTCAGATACTTAAGAACTCTGTGACCTTGGGCAAGTTACTTGATTGCTGTCTGCCTCAGTTTCCTCATCTGCAAAGTAGGAATAATAACAGCAACTACTTTTCAGGATTGTTATGAGAATAAAATGGGATAATATTTGCAAAACCTTAAAGTACCAAATCAACACATTATCATCATCATGATCATCATTTCCTTCAAGTCTCACAACAAGGTGTTACAGGTAGTCTCATCATTTTAAGGAACTAACACTTAGAAAAGTTAAATAACTTTCCCATGGTTATAAAGCTAATATGGATACCAGCAAGATTCAAATTCACTTCTTCATAATGCCAAATCCAGCATGTTCTCTGCTATACCCCTATCCCACTCTGTCCTTCTGAACTATTCCCCCAAACAGACCTGGCTGGTTGTTGGCATCGTGGCACAGTACCATGATATCTAGGAGAATTCTAGACACCGGCTAGGATTAATAACCCTCTTATTACTTCCAGAAGAACCTCCCCTGACTCTCTCAGACAATGCAAACTGTCTTAACACTATCTATCAGGGTTAGCTGGCATTTTCCCAAGACTGCTAATGAAAGCACAATTTGGATATATCAACGACGATGGATAAAACAGAAATGAGCTGCAGGCTGAAATAGGTTCTAACACTATGCATGGAGACAAATGAGGGTCTGTTTCTCTAGGCCACACTCCCTCTGTTCTCAGAAATAGGGTGCTGCTTTTTGAGAATCTAGATAAGTTCTTCCTCCATTTCTTTCCAGTCTTTTTTTTTTTTTTTTACAGATTTAATGGATCTGTGAGCTAATAGTTGATTCCTTGTGCTTCAATTTACACATCAGAAACTAGGACTCATCCAACTGCACTATGGTGAGGCTTAAGTGTTTGGAAAGCCCATTTAAATCATGAAATGAAAAGTGTTACTGAGGTGCAAAGTGATTTAATTATCAATAGGGATGCGATAGTCAAATAAAAAGGAAAAAAAATAAGGGGTACTTTCATTTGATTTCATATGTAAAAAAGCACTGAATTGTGTAGTCAGCTCCCGGTATCAGCTGAGTTAATGCATCTTCCAGGCTATTTCGCAATCACTCTCCCATTGTTCCATAAATGGATTTTGAGAACCTACACTGTTATATGAAAAGTAAAGTATAATAATATGACTGGATAAAGAGGCATGGCAATTTGAGACCAATGGATTTACAAAAGTAAATATTAATATCGAAATTACCTAAATAGGCCCTTGGAGAATTAATAGAGACCCAGGCCACATCTAGAGTCAGCACAACCATGGGCAAACACAATGAGGGAAACCACATACACTATCTTCTCTGTTGCCCAGGAGCTTTTCTACGCAGAAAGACTTGATGGTAGAGAACCAGATGTACCAGCTATAACAAACATGTTGCTAATCCAGTCTATAGAAAACTAGATGGACACTTTCATCAGATTTCCTCATTCTAGGAAAATCCAGCTCCAAGATATGGATTGTGATGGGCTGGAAGCCAGGTCTCTATTTAGCCACAATGGATCATTTGGATGCCCAAGAAGCTACTTGGGATTTTATACAATCTGGCCTGGCTACCTACATGGCCCACCTCAACTAACAGGCAGACATCATTTTAATCATTCCTTCTGCAGGGCTTTCCAGCCACATAACATTTAGCACATCCATACTGCAACATTTTCGGCAGCTTAGCCCAAATCAGTAAGTGATGGCATCATGATGAGCATGTGCTGACAGTAGGCATCCAAAGGTCAGTAAAGGTAAAGTGGCAGCAGCGGCATGCATTCTTAATTCATTCTCATTAAAACCTTTAATTGACCAAAGCTCGACTTCTTTTAGGTTCCGGGCCTTTGGACTCATATTAATTTTCATGCCTGTCTAGTTCTACCTCTATGGAATTGAGACTTTCTCTCTCTTTCCCTCTCTTTTTTCCCCAAGGATGCCAAGTTATATGACCCTTGAAGCTCTGATAATCAAATCTCTTCTGAATAGAAAACAGTTTCATTGTCACAAAAGAAATAATCTTCTCTACCCCATCCCCACCCCACACCTTGTTCCCAATGTGCAGAAATAAAGAATTCTAATCCTATTTTATGTCCCTATTTTTCAAAGCTATTACCCAAACACAGAGTTTAATGTTTATACACGGTAGATCTTTCTCCTGTGAACTGTGGCCCATGAGGCAATTGGATGAAGATCTCATAGTAGTCAAGGGAGAATTATGCTCCCTTTTCTAGAAGTTCCCCTTTAGTGCAATATGGCTGATGCCAGTAATATTTTAATGTTCTCCTTGCCACATCTCCAGATCTTACTCACCAATGCAGGCAGAGGCAAAAATCCTTAAATTGCTGGCATCAGTGTTCCCATCTAAGCTGGCATATGCTCAGGTTGGCGATCCTGCCAAAAGTCAGAGGAAAACATTTATAAGACAGAGCCTGATGGATGATTATTTTAATCATGCTTGTCCAGTGCAGACAGCAAGCTTGGTTTATGAATGCCTGCTGCTGCCTTAATGATAAGACTCTTAAACAGAGTTGAATGCCGTGCACTGAAGCATTGACTTTTTTTGTCCCAACTATGAGTCTGACTATTGATCTCCACATGGTTGTTCATACTGAGAACCAGTCCATTCATGAATGTAAGCAGGGGGAATAACAATGCACTGCATGGTTAGTTTTAATAAACGACATTAGGGACATAGTCAATGGGGAAAAAACAGGTAACCAATCCAAGATGACCAAAAACTATGTTTCATTAGTACAGTCACAATTGGTAACTCTGTAGGGGTGCCCAGCACCCTGGAACATGGGAAAGAGGCCAAGGATTGGTTGGTCACACACCACAGGGATGCCAAAATGTCATGGTAAAGAATATGGATTGGCTGTATGGGGGATTTTATCCTGTACCCTCCGTGCCTGACTATCTTTCTGGAGCATAGTTTTATATTGGTATGGTCCCAGAATATGGACTCTGTAATCATCAAAGGGATATATGTATGTCTATGTGTATATGTGTATATAGGTATGTATTTGTGTGTATGAATTAATTTCCTATCCAGGCTGGCCCATGAAACCTAGGAAGCAGATCATGTTGATATAGTGGTGTAAACAAACAAATAAAACAAAACAAAAAACCCACTGTATTTCGACTTACTGGATTAGGGTTAAGATCTCAGCTTTGTCACCTACTCCTTGGCAAACCTTGGACAAGCAATTTAAACTCTCTCTGGGTCTCAATTTCCTTACCTAAAAAAGAAGGAATTGGACTAAACAAATTCTAAGGTTGCCCTTCTAGCTCTAAGTCAACCATTACCTGTCACATATTTTACACACACACACACACACACACACACACACACACACACACACACACACAATACAAGTTAGAAATTTATCAGAATCATGGGTCCCAAACTGAAAAGGACCTTAGAGGTCAACCAGTCCAACCCCCTCATTTAACAGATGAGAAAACTGAGGTTTAGAAAGGTTAAATTACTTGCCTAAAGTCACTCAAATACTAGAGTTAAGATTCAAACCCTGGTCCTGTGCCTCCAAGTTCAGCACTTTTTCTCCTGCATCACACTGCTTCCCCAGGTTTATGATTTTTTTTAATTCAAAGAGAAAAGTTTTATATTTAACTATTTGCTGAGTTTTTTGGATTATTGTGATTTCTATATAAAAAATGCACCAATGGTTATATGACTAAAGAGCCACATGTCATTGTCAGAATCTGCATAATTTGATAACTTATTCAATCTGTTTCAGGGCAAGGCTGTCATGTCTTTCTCTATTTGGCACTATTGTCCCTAAAACTTGGAAACAGTGGCAGTCAAATATTTTTTTGAACTGAATGTAGTTTTCTTGCATTTAGGACACCAACATAACAACCATTAGTATAAAGCAGTGGTTCTTGGTGTCTGTGAAATTTAAAAAAAATATTTTGAAAACTGTATTTCAACAGATTTTCTTTGTAATCAATCCTATATGCTTGATTTTATTAATTTAAAAATATTATTCTGAGAAAGAGTCGATTGGTTTCACCAGACTGCTAAACAGATCCATAACATATAAAGGTTACAAAGTACAACCTCTGGATCATGTTAAGACTTGAAATTTGAAATCTTGTT
Organism: Petaurus breviceps papuanus; assembly: GCF_028583685.1. Taxonomy (NCBI): domain Eukaryota; kingdom Metazoa; phylum Chordata; class Mammalia; order Diprotodontia; family Petauridae; genus Petaurus; species Petaurus breviceps. Next base: position 14,596,564 of record NW_027186296.1, on the reverse strand, counting down.
ATCATAGAATTATCATTATTAAAGATTAGTCACGTATGTGGCTGACAGCTCTAAGCTCAGTTAATGATCAAATCCCTTCCGTGTCTCAGAAGTTTCAACATTATCTAGACCTCGATAACATTAAGATTATCCAGACATTAGTTAGAGTTTGGTCTCGAGTAATAATATAGAAGAAGAACAACTGTCATGTTTAAAAGGAATACAATTTTTTTGTTTTTTAATGAAATTATTTTGTTTTAGTTTTCAACATTCACTTCCATAAATTTTAAATTTTCTCCTCCCTTCCTTCCCTCCCCAAGATGGCTTGCAATCTCATATGGGCTCTACACATACATTCCTATAAACACATCCTCACATTAGTCATGTTGCATAGAAGAATTATAATGAATGGGAAAAACCATGAGAAAGAAAAACAAAACAACAACAAAAAAAGAAAATAGTCTGCTTTGCTCTGCATTCAGACTCCATTGTTCTTTCTTTGGATGTGGATGGCATTTTCCATCATGTGTCCTTTGGAATTGTTTTAGGTCCTTCCATTGCTGAGAAGGGCTGAGTCTATCAAAATCAGTCCTTACATACTGTGGCTGTTACTGTGTACAATGTTCTCCTGAATACAAACTTTTTTGAAAGAAAAAAAGATACCAAAAAGTCAGGTGTTAGCATTTATTTAGATGGCAGAAGCTCAAACTTATTCCAGTTTTGAAACTAGTTTAGAAATACTTTCAACAAAATTGACATTGTGAAAACAAAATAGATAAAATTAAATTCTTCCTCATATAAATTTGTTCATCTTGAATCTCTTCTTCAGGCTTCTTAGCAAAGCACTTTTACTTTAATTCTTAAATGCCATTTCCCCATTTTGACATAGTTTGGCTTTTTAAAAAAAAAGTTCACAACATACATTAGTAGAATTTTTTTCTATAAAGCATAAGTAATTCTATAGTAGAAGTAATTATGCTTTAGAGTTGGAAAGTATTCTAGTGATCATGTCTTCCAACCTATTCATTTATAGATAAGGAAACTGCCTTAACTAAGGAAGTTAAATTACTTTCTTACAGTCATATAGCTAATCTTTGGTAGGGTAATAATTAAAATGCAGGTCTTCTTACAGCAAGTGCCGTTCTCTTTCCGCTCTTCCAGTGCTCAGCCGGCACAGAGTAGGTGCTTAATTAATGTCGATCGATTGGGTGATACCACACAATGACATATCAAATAACTTTGAGCTCTACTCAAGGCTCCTCCTTTGACTCACTATTTTGGAAAGAACATTGTGATAGATTATCTTCTGCTATTATAGAGGGGCAAAGCAACATGGTCTCTGGAGCAGTAGAAAAGGGAAGAGTATAGGTGGGCTTACCTGCCAGATTTTCCTCTGGAGTCAGCATATGCCCAACTACCTTTGAGAAAAATGAGCCCACAGTTGCAGCTGTGTGCTGAACTGTACAGTAGCCAAAGAGAAGTTTTTCTTTAAGCTAAAAAATGAATTCCCCAATGACAGGTTCTGGGCCCTTTTAACTATATGAATCCTTCTCAATGCCCTTTTAAATCCCCTTCTGTTTGCCCCTCCCCTATGTTCAGACCACAAACTAGGCTGCTCACGCCTTAGCACTGTGACTGGTACATAATAAATGCTTAATAAACATGATCACTAGAATACTTTCCAGCTCTAAAGCACAATGACTTCTACTGTAGAATTACTTAAGCTTTATAGAAAAAAAATTCTACTAATGTATGTTGTGAACGTTTTTTTTGCTTTTTTGGAGGGGGGAGGGCAGGGCAATTGGGGTTAAGTGGCTTCCCAAGGTCACATGGCTAGCGTTTAGTGTCTGAGGTCAAATTTGAACTCAGGTCCTCCTGACTCCAAGGCCGTTGCTCTATTCACTGTACCACCTAGCCACCCTGTGAACTTTTTTTTAAGCCAAACAATCTCAAAATGGGGAAATGGCATTTTAAGAATAAAAGTACAAGTACTTTGCCAAGAAGTCTGAAGAAGAGACTTGACATTAACAAATTTACATGAGGAAGAGTTTAATTTTAACTATTTTGTTTTCACAATTTCAATTTGGTTGAAAGTATTGCTAAACTAGTTTCAAAACTGGAATAACATAATGCTTATTGACTGATACAGAAGACTTCTGATCCCATGAGTTAATGGACAACATTCCTTTGCCACCAGCTGCTCTGCTTGGTTTTGACTCCATATTCATCTTCCCATGCCTGGCCCAGGAAATAGCATCATGGAAATTGCTTCAGTTTTGCTACTCAGAACTCATCAGTCCCCTCAGTTGTTTCTGGTCTTCTGATTAGATGGTGAAGCAAAAAGCTCCTCTTGTGCCCTTTTTTTATAGAGGGTTCAAAATCCCTCTCATCAGCAGATGCTGCACTTGACTTAGAGGTCACCATCATCATGCTCATGCTTTTCCCCTCTCCCAACAGGTACCCTCTTCAGGCACCCTGTCCCCCCTTTCAGCTTCCTTTTGTGTATCATCTTTCCCCCATTGGTGTTTAAACTCCTTGAAGGCAAGGAGTATCTTTCTTTTTCTTATTTATATCTCTACCACTTAAACACTGTGTCTGACACATTAAGTAGATGATTAATAGATGTTTATCATATTGTATCATAGGGATGGCAACATATTCTCCACCTATATGTTAGCTTATGGAAAGGAATCTCTCGTATATAATAGAAACTGCCTGAGGAAGTCCAGAACAATGTAAAGTGGGAATCTGACACATAGACCAGGGTATTTGAAAGTATGTAGAATGTTGGTCCCTATTGCCCCTAGCATAAGATCCATAGATTGGTATTTACAGTAAAAATCTCCCAAATCTGGCTCTGATCTACCTTTTTTAATTTTTATTTTTTTGCTTTTTGGAGGGAAATTGGTGTTAAGTGACTTGCCCGAGGTCACACGGCTAGTTTTTGTGTTAATTATTTGAGGCTGGATTTGAACTCAGGTCCTCCTGACTCCAGGTCCGGTGCTCTATTCACTGCACCACCTAGCTGCCCCTCTGATCTACCTTTTCAAATTTATGTCACACTATACCACTTCATGAATTCTACATTCCAATTAAACAATTCAACTTTTTGTTCTTCAAACTTAGTATTTGATCCAAGGACATGATAGAGGCAGTTCCTACAGGCTATCCAAAATCCAATTATTAAATTTTCAGTGTGAGCACTTATGCCTTAGTAATTAAATACTATAAATTAAAGTTTTGATGTATTGGTTTATTGACTGTCTAGACTTAATAAAACAATGGAGAAAATGTCAACAATGGAGATTAAATATGGAAGTGTGTCATTCCTTTAGAGAGCTGGTTGTTAAACAATTATCAGTATACACCCAATTCTGTCTTCTTCACCTATTTATACATATTCATGTATATGTATATGTGTACCTATATGTATAATGTGTATGCACATGTATATGTGTATATATACATACACATATTATATATCATATAGTATATGATGTTATACATATTATATGTTACATATATATTCTACTGTAAGTGGTCATGCTTCCTCATTATTTTCACCTCCTAGAATCCTTAATATCCTTCTAGCCTGAAATCAGGTGCTACCTGCTATAGGAAAACTTTCCTAGAACCAAAAGTTGCCATGGTCCTTTCACATCCTCTCCTATTTTAACTATAGGAATCCTTCTCTAATGCTTTTTTAAGTCCTCTTCTCTTTACTTCTTCCCTATATTCATACCACAAACTATGCTGCTCAAACCTTACTTAGCACAGTGACTGATACAAAGTAAATGCTTAATAAATGCTTGTTACATAGAGATAGATAGATGGATAGATAGATAGATAGATAGATAGATGATAGATAGATAGAACAATGAGTGAATGAATGCTTGATACAGAAGACTTCTGATCAAGTTAACGGGCAACATTCATTTGCTACCAGATTCTCTGCTTGATTTCAGCTAAAAAGTTTTAGCTAAAGTTTACATGTTGTTTTAGTTACTCTCCAATTGTTAGGTCCTTGAAGGCAAGGTTTTTTATTCTCTCTAAAAATATTGATGCCATTTTGCTGTTAGATTAATTTTGGAATAGATTCCTCCTTCCCAAAGAGTCATCTTTTGTAACAATGACTTGGAAAGAAAGACGTTAAAAAAAGAGTTCAAGAAAATCATAGAACATAATGACTTCATCTGACAATATACACAATGTTCCACACCTGTAACTTCTCTACCTCTGCAATGAAGGAAGTGTATTTTTTCAACTCTTCTCTGGGGCCAAGATTATTGGTTATAAATCAATGCTTTCACTTTTGGTTTATTGTTCTATTTAACTTGTAATCATTGAAGATACTATTTTCCAAATACTTCTTACTTTTCTATGCAAGAGTTCACATAAGTCTTTCCATACTTTTCGGAATTCTTCATGTTCATTGTTCCTTATGTTATAGTAATATTCATGTACCCCATTCTGTTTAGTCATTCCCCAATTAATGAACAACCAATTTACTTCAAAGTTTTCTGTTTTTTATTTTTGCTACCACAGAAGTATTGCTATGAATATTTTGGTATATATGGGACATTTATTTCTATCTCTGCTCTCCCTACTTTGTATGCCTAGGTGTAAGATCATGAAAATTTTAATACCATTTTTAGTATAATTTTAAATTGCTTTCTAGAATAGTTGGAACAATTCACAGTACCACCAGCAGTGTATTAGTGTTCCCATTTTTTCCACTGTGTCACTGACATTAACTATTTCCATCTTTTATTATGTATTCCAATTTGTTGAATATGAGGTAAAACATCAGGGTTGTTTTGACTTGCATTTCTTTTAATATTAAACTGGATATTCTATCATTCAGTGCTTAATAGTTTATAATTCTTCTTTGAGAACTATTTGTTTATATCCTATGACCTTTTAGCCACTGGGAGAATGGTTGCTGGTCTTACATATATGATGGCTCTCTCTCTATAGATATCAAATACTTATCAGAGATATTTAATATAAAATTTCCCCTCAATTTTCATTCTTTTTTTTTATCTTAGTATAGCAGCAACCACATTGGCATACCCCTGATGGCTACTAGCACAAGTTCTTAGATATACTTTACTAGGAAAATTCAAGGGGTCAACAATCTCTTTAATTACATTCATTAGTTCAGGGGAAAAGTCAGCACCCTGAACTTCAGAGAAAATCCAAACCAAGAAAATAGAAAAAAATACAAGCAGAGAAATAAAGACCAACAGACAGGGCTTTTAACTGCACAGATAAACAGACAGATCCAACTGTCTGAAAAAGGCAATACATACATAGTTACCAGAGAGAGAAGCACCAACATCTGGGTTTTTCAAGGATGGCAATGGGGGGACTGTGGTGAAGGGAGGGGAGTGGGTCCTTAACAGCTACCCAGAGTCTCAACTAGCCAAATCACATGAACACTCTTCCAATGAGTGAGCCCCAAAGCAAGATGCTAACCTCAGAGTACATATAGCCTTTTAAGAACGAGAGAGTATTACAACCCTCATGACTCAGTGCCTAATTAGAAATTAGCAAAAGATATGAAAGCCTTCCTATAAGCAAGCTTCCCTTAATGGGCTCCACGTGAGGCCTATTAATGGGAGGGGAAGATCTCAAATCCCATTAACATTATACTTAGTTGTCTTGATTATTTATGTTCATTTAATATGAATATAATCCTTTAAAATATCATATAATCAAAATTTTATATTTTATTATATCCCCTTTCCCTTGTTTGGTTAAAGATTCTCTCATCCCTGGCTATGAAGTGTACCTGACCTAGTTCTTTTCTAATTTTTTTATATGGCACAACTTTGTATATTCAGATTATCCATACATTTTGATCTTTTGTGGGAGGTGGAGGGGAGAGCAGAGATGGTTTTTCACTTTATTTTTGAAACTTTGCATGTAGCAGAAGCTACCAGATTAAGAACAAACAAATAAGCAAAATAACTCCTGGTCTCGATGGATTCATAGAAGAATTCTATCAAACATTTAAATAATGATTAGTATCAGTATAATGCAAAATATTCTCAAGAACTGAAAATGAAAGCATCCTGCCAGATTCATCTAAGGAAACAAATATATTTAGTCCTGATACAGAAAGCAGGGAAGTATAAAGCACAGAAGAAAAACTGTAAATCAATATCATTAATGAATATTGATATAAAAACTTAAATAAAATCCTGTCAGACTCCAGAGATTCATCTAAGAAATCATTCATCATGATCAAGTTGAATTTTTATCAAGGATACAAGGATGGTTTAACATTAAGGAACTATCAACATAATTGATCACTTTAAAGACAAAAACATCCCAAACTATGTGATTATATGAATAGATGAAGAAAAAGCTTTTGACAAAGTACAACAGCCATTTATGGGGAAAGAAAACAACCAAAGAAACTCTATAAACTATAAGCATAGAGAGATCATTTTAATACCATAAAAATATCTATATAAAAACAAAAGCAAACATCATGTGTAAGAGGGATACAGGAAAACCTTTCCCAATAAATACAGGAGTAAAGGAAAGACGTCTACTCTTTCCACCATTTTTGATACAGTCCTGGAAATGCTAGCAATAGCAATAATGAAAAGAAAGAAAATAAAGGAATAAAGATAGGTGAAAGGGAGATAAAAGTATTGATATTGGCTGATGATACAATGGTTTGCTTAAAAATTCTATGGAATATGGAAAAAATACCACTAGTAATTAAGGTGATAATAATTTCAGCCAAGTTTTAGGCTACACAATAAACTAACAAAAATCAATAGCATATCTATATAATACTAATAACAAAATCCAAGAAGCAATAATAGAAACACAGAATATAGAAATATAACCAGAAGCCATTTCCTAATAGATAAATCGTCAAAGCATATACACAAACAGTTTTCAAAATAATCTCGAACTATTATCACATTAAAGAATGCTCTAAATCACAATAGGAAAAAGGCAAATCCGAAGAACCCTAGGGTTTTAACCTCACATATTCCTAAGTGGCAAAGATGACAAAAGATGGGAAGAGTCAATATGGGAGAAATTGTGCAAAGATAAGCACACTAGTACACTGTTGGTGTGTCCATTTTGGAAAGCATTTTGGAATTGTGCAAGGAAAGCGTAGGTTTTGACCTGGAGATTCCATTACTAAGCACATATCCCAAGGAGACCATTGATAAGAAAAACAGTCCACAGGTACATGAAAATATTTATAGCAGCACTGTTTGTGATAGCAAAGAATTAGAAACAAAGTAGATGCCTATAGGTTGAAGAATGGCTAAATAAATTGTGATAACATGAATGTAATGGAATATTTCTGTGGTATAAGAAATGATAAATGGGATAAATACAGAGTACCATATAAAAAGCTACATGAATTTATACAGTGAAGTAAGTAGCCAAGAAAACAACATGCAATGATTACAATAGTGTAAATGGAAACAACAGACACACACACAAAGATTAATGTTACAAAATGATCAAGAAAAAGCATGTAGAAAAATTATTAGGGGCTGCTAGGTGGCATAGTGGATAGCACACTGGCCCTGGTGTAAGGAAGACCTGAGTTCAAATTTGGCCTCAGATACTTGATAGCTGTGTGACCCTGGGCAAGTCACTTAACCACCATTGTTTCCTTAAACAAAAATAGACTATAACCCCACCCTATCCTTTTGCAGAGGGAGTGGTCTACAAGTATTGCATATTACACATCTTTTATGACTTTTTCAACATATGTATCAGTTATACTGATTTTTTTCCTTTTATTTTTCTTGTTAATATTTGTTGTACAGGATAGCTATCTGGAGAATAAGGATACTGGGAGGAATTATAGTAATATAAAAATTCAAATGATGTTACTACAAACTTATTTTAAAAGAATGATTCAAAGTGGAAGGTGATTAAAATAAAGCGATCTTGAAGAAACACTACAAGTAATTTGAAGAGGGAGAAGTCACTTTTAACTAGGGAGAAGATGGTACTTGACCTGGGTACTGAATCAATTAATAAACAAGTCCTTATTAAGCACCTACTATATGTCAGGAACTACATAAATCACCTGGTTCACAAAGACAAAGTGAAATAATCTCTGCCCTTGGGGTGTTTATAATCTATTGAGGGAACAACATGTGCACATATAAACATATGCAAAATATATGTAAAATAACACACACATTTCTATTTAGGAGGCAGCATTAGCAACCGAGATGATCAGTAAAGGCTTCATGTATAAGTTGGTACTTGAGCAGTAGGAAGGAAGTTATGGATTTTCAGAAGTAGAGGTGATGAGAGAGTACATCACAGACATGTGGAATAGCCAGCTGATACAGATACAATGTTGTGTGTAAAGAACATTACCAAAGCCTCGTTTGACTGAACTTAAGTGCATGAAATGTAACAATGTATAATTAAGCTGGAAATGTAGGGTAGGATTAGTTTTTGAGGAGCTTTAAACAACAAACAGAAAAGTTGATATTTGATCTTACACATACTAGGGAATGACTGGAGCTTGTGGAGAATGGGTTAAAGAAGAAAATGATTTCAACAGTCAGAGATAGCAAATTCTAGACATTGGGGACAATCTGCATAACTGTGGTACAAAATGTTCTATAGAACATTTATCAATATGGAGAGGGGAGCATGGAATGTGTCAAGGGGAAGAGAAGTGAAGAATGGTTGGAGTCAGATTGTGCAGGACCTAGGGACTGCATTTAACTTTAGAAGAAATACTGAGTCACTGAGATGTTTTGAATGAAGCCTGGCATGCCAAGCCTATCAAGAAGATTAATTTGGCAGTTTCAAGAAGGATAGATTAGAGAGAGGAGAGTCTAAAAGCAGGGAGACAAGATATGGTGTTATTACCAAAGTCCAGGTAAGATTCATGTGGTAGTGGATAACATGAAAGTGGATAGGAATTCAGATATTCAAAAGATATCATGGAAGATGAGTCTACAGACTTTGTAGAGTTGTTTGTTATGTAGGAATGCAAGAAGGGAAAGAGACAATGATGACTCCAGTGTTTTAACGGGCAAAATCATGGTGCCATTAATAGGACTGAGAGAAATAGAAGATGGGGAAGACTTAAGGGGGTAAATTATAAGTTCAGTTAAGGACATCAGGGCTTGAGGTATCAGTGAGGCATGGAGATGTCCAGAAAGCAGTGGGATGTGCAATTCTAGAACTGATCACTGAAGCCATGGATGGGTGATATTTCAGAGATAGAGATAGAGACACAGAGACATGGAAAGACAGAGAGACAGAGAAGAGGGAGGGGGAAGGGAAGGAAGGAAAGAGGGAGAGAGAGAGGGAGGGAGAGACAAAGACAGTCTTTTTTCCCAATTATTCCTGTGAGCACTATTGCCTAAATACAACATGAAATCTCATCTATTATCTCTTCAAATACCTATGGTAATTCTTAATAAGTCATTTGATATCTCCAGGTCTCAGTTTCATCAGCTGTAAAGTACTGCAATTGAACTAGATGATCCCAGCTGTCCCTTTCAGCTCTAGCCCTATGTTCATATGACCCTATTTTTTCACTTTGTATGTATTGGTCTGCATTTCTTCTTTTAAAACTTGTTTGTGTAGATGTGGGTGTTTACTTTTGACATATATACAGCTGTGTAAAATACATAAGATATGTATGCAGTACAACTTTCTTATAACATCTTTCAGGGACTTGGAAAAAGAAAATGCTAAAAGCAATTTCCTTTCCTATAGTTAAGCTCCCTCAGCTCTTCTTAAATATGGCACTTATGAGTGAGAGAAGAATGTGGTAAGTACACTGAAAGTGAATTTATGTGTATGTGTGTGTGTGTGCATATATATGCATAATGTTCTTTTCACACTTTGGATATACCATATGCCAGGTTCTGTCTGGGTTGTTTTTTTTTAGCCCACTTGAAAGCACAGAGATTGGAAACTCATTTATGCAAGCCACAGAACACTTCTAGATGACACCCTGTGCTATAAGGAATGAATGAGAGAAAGATGCAATGTAGACAAAAATGACAATGAAATATAAGCGGCACTGCAGTGTTTAGTCGAGGTGCCCAGCTATCCAGGTGAATTATGCCAGTCAGAAGAGGGGAAAACCAGCCAGCCAGGATGTATGACAAAAACAAAAAGCCCAAGAACCATCCAAGGGACAAGGGCTTATTTTGTTGTTAACAGGAATCCCTGGAACTATTCTTCAGCACCACAGGAAAAACTGCCCCAAACTTTACAGCCCCTTCCCTCTAGCAGTTTTTAGTCAACCCCTTCCTTGGTGGGCAACATAGTATATAGAAAAAGTGCTGGCTCTGAGGTCAGAGGACTTGGGTTTAAATTTCATCTCTGACACTACCCATATAAGCCTGAGCAAATCACTTCAGCTTAACTTGTCTAAGCAAATAAGGGGAGGGTAGGAGCTTATACAAAGGTGGGGCAAGTATAATAGGTGAATGGTAGATGTGGTTGTGTTGGATGAAAGCTCTATGACTGTTGATTGTAGACAAGGGAGGAAGATGCATGGAATACTACCAATTAATTTCACACTTCTTGGGGTCATACCCAAGTCCCCCTACTGCTGGACTGTGTCCAGCTCCATATCTAAGATCTTAGGACTCACTACTAACTTTTAGTTTGGGAACTTATACAGAAGGTCTCTGCACTGTTGCAGTTCTCTACTGAAATTTTGCTTTCCCAATATTCTTATCTGAATGTGACCAGAGTATGAACAAGACCTTGCAGATTTGTGTGGGAGTTCAGAGGTGTATAAGTGGCAGTACTGGGAGATATCTGGGATTGGAGTCTTACTTAAGAAAAAAGGAATTTTGCCAATAGCATGATTAGCATTTCTGCAGGAAGCTTATTTATCCTAGCCAAAGCCATTATAAAAAGCCCAAAACAACAAGCCCAACATCTTAGCAACTTAATTCTCCTCTCTGAGTACTGGGGAATGGCCCTGTAGGATAGAGGGTGGTATGGAGGTGAGGGTATGTGGAGACTTGCTTTATATTTATAAGTTTATTGAGGAACAGATGCACAAGCAATTGAAAGGAAGGTTCTGCATTAACTCTGCACAAAGAAAGACTTCCTTTTATTTCCTTTTTACTAATTATACATGAATGATGCTATTAATGCCTCCTTAAGGAGCTCTTCCTCATAATCTTCTAGAGGTTGTGCTTAGATGATTCATCAGGAAGAGAAGCCCT
>NW_027186296.1:14569827-14585269 GCF_028583685.1 Petaurus breviceps papuanus | reverse complement strand
AGAGACAGAGAGACAGAGACAGAGACAGAGACAGAGACAGAGAGAGACAGAGACAGAGAGAGAGACAGAGACAGAGACAGAGACAGAGAGAGACAGAGAGACAGAGAGAGAGAGAGAAAGAGACAGAGAGACAGAGAGAGAGAGACAGAGAGACAGAGAGAGACAGAGAGAGAGACAGAGAGACAGAGAGAGAGACAGAGAGAGGCAGAGAGAAAGATTAAGATAGAAAGTCAGAGAGACTGAGACAGAGACAAAGATATAGATAGAAACACAGAATTACAGAGACACAGCTATAGAGACATAGTAAAAGAGGAAAAAATGAATTTTCCCCTAGTATGATAAACTTTATCATAAACATGGTCCAAACCATTAAAAAAATGAAAATCTGATCATGTTAATTCTCTTTTTAAAATACTGGTGATTGGTCCTATAGGATACCAGAACTGCATGGGGGTGGGGAGAGAGAGACAGAGACAGAGACAGAGACAGAGACAGAGACAGAGAGACAGACAGAGAGATAGAAACAGAGAGACAGAGAGATACAGATACAGAGACAGAGAGACTGAGAGAGAAACAGAGAGACAAAGGAAGACAGATATAGGCAGACACAGAAAGAGCCAATTTCTATAAGGTGCAAATACTATATAGAGGAAAGACACTATGGGGAACATAATGAAGGTGGGAGAAACTGTAGGTGGAACTCTGGCCTCCTTCAGTATTACCTTAAGTCAATTAAGAGATTACCATGTGACAGGCACTGTGCTGAATGATGGGTTATAAATACAAGCAAAAAAGAAAATAAAATAGGCTTGCCTTCAAGGAGCTCACCAGAAGAAGCAAGAAGTTAACAATATCATTAGCTTCTTGGGGAAAGACAAAACATACAAGAAAAATGAAAAACTGGATAGTTGTAGGGTAGGCAGAGGAGATACAAGTGGGAGAATGGTGGCAAAGGCCAGAGAATGAAGGATGGCTGCTCTGGTTCCTTCCTCAAAACGTGGGTTCCAAGAGGAACTCTCCAATGGGAGGAGGATGCTGGGTGGAAGCAGAAGACAGTTGTGACAAAGGGCAGTAAACAAAGGATGGCATTAGAAAATTCATAATGACAGCCATCTGAACAAAATACATAGGCTCTGTAGCTTTCTTAAACTACACATGAACTGCTAAAGGAAACAGATTCTATAAAAGATTCCTCATTTATAAATTCCTCAAAGTCAAGGGCTGTGTTTGGTGGAATATAGTTTTATTTACTCCAGAATGCTTAGCACTGTGCCTTGCTTATAGATGTGCCCAATAAATGTTTCCTCATAGATTTAATGAATAAAAGAATGAATGAACAAATGCGTTTGTCCCCACCTCTCTCCCCAAACCTGTGAAGCCTACCATTTTGTCTCTGTTGAACCATGCCCCTCCTCCTTAGTAGCAGGATTTTCTTTGTGGTCTGGCCTAAGGAGTGTGAGGTTGGGTGGTCATGCTAATGTTTGCCAGAGGATATATTAGGGTACTTGCTTGAGGAAAAGGGATTTTGTCAACAGGGGGTTTATATTAGGAAAATTATTATTAGGGTTATTGTGTCAACTTTTTTATTCATTTTATATTATAGACCAGGGGTCGGAAACCTGCAGCCTCAAGGCCACATGTGACCCTCTAGGTCCTCAAGTGTGGCCCTTTGATTGAATCCAAACTTTACAGAATAAATTCACTTAATAAAACTATTTGTTCTGTAAAACTTGGACTCGGGCAAAAGGCTGCACTCAAGGACCTAGAGGGCCACATGTAGCCTCAAGGCTGCAGGTCCCCCACCTCTGTTGTAGACATTGCCTCCTTGGAACTCAGGGACCCCTCCTTTGGCTCCCAGTATGCCATTGCCTGAAAATAACTGACAAGAAGCAGTTGGTTGAGTGAGGAACTGTGAAATCAAAAGCAAGGCCTCCATGAATTTAGGTAGTTGAAAAGTCTATCTTTTTTTGATAGCATCTAATAAAGCAGAAGGTGGTGCCAGATGAGATAAGGAAAGAGAATATTACTGGCTAGAATTAAAAGGCTATTTTTGGAAGTGTCAAAGGGACTATAGCTAGATTGGAAATGACTTGTGAAGGTGATTAAATAGGTGAGAATGAAGAGAACACTTCCTGAGGTTTGGCTAAGAGAGGAAAGATCCTTAATCATTTTTAATTGGACTTCAATAATTAGCTCAGGCACAAATGCCCTGGTTGGGGATAAAACATTGACACAAGGCAGAAACTCGTGTGTGTGTGTGTGTTTGTGTGTGTGTGTGTGTATGATAGAGATATCTCTTTTTACAACTATATCTATGTACATACATGTTTGTTCAGTTGTTTTCAGTGATGTCCAACTGTGACTCTATATGTGTGTATATTTATGGAGAGAGAGAGAGAAAGAGGGAGAAGGAGGAGGAAGAAGAAAAGAAAAAGGGGAGAGAGAGAGAGAGAGAGAGAGAGAGAGAGAGAGAGAGAAAGTATATTGGAAAGAGGACTGAATTTTGTGTACTAGCACCTTTTTCTTCTTTTTTTTTCAAATTTTTCTTCTTTTACTTATTGATATTGTCCAAGTCTCAGGGTAAAAATATCCTCATTAATAAAAATGATACCATGGCATTTAAGATCCTTTTCAGCTGTAAAGCTATGATCTTTGTGTGTGTGTGTGTGTGTGTGTGTGTGTGAGGGTATTCTAAATTATATATATATATATATGCTACAAATTGAAGAGGCTTCCTTACATGTGGACATGTGTGTATAAGCTCACATAGATGTGATGCAGTAGAATCTTATAAACATACATGTGTGTATGCAAAAGTAGGAAACTAGAATTTACAGGAACATTGTACCATCCAAGACATAATATGTGAAGGCACTGTGACATTATTTTTACTCTTTCCCTCTCATGATCTTAAAGGAATTGAAAAAATACTGGAAGAATTTTCCAGAGGAACCAAATGTCAACAAAATAGTGAGGTAAACCACTGCTGGAAATTGTTTATGTGGTTCACTTGGAATAATGGAAATATGATATCATAATTATGCTATAAAATTCTGCAATGACAAGCAGTAGGGACTAAGAAAATGCTGAAGTTTTATGTGTCAAGAGTGAATTATCTTTTACACACTGAATTTTCTTAATTAGCATAAGAGAAAGCATGGAAACAAGCTAATTAATTACTTACAGGAATATAACAAGAAATTCCACCTGTATGCTTATATGGTGCATCAATTTGCAATTACTGTTGAAAATTTGAAAGAGTTTTCGAAGGGAATTCATTTAATAATAATAATAATAATAATAACAAAAGTGACAATAGTAAAGTTTTGCAATTGCACACCACTTCTCTCTTAGAATCTTAGAGGTGGATGGGCTTTAATTCCTTCCAAGTGAAGACACCGGGACAGGTAGGTAGCACAGTGAATTGAGTGCCAGGCCTGGAATCAGGAAAACCTAAATTTAAATCCAGCCTCAGACACTTATTAAAGTTTTGGGCAGGTGACCCTGGGCAGGTCACCTAACCCTCTTGCCTCAGTTTCCTCATTTATAAAATGTGCTGGAGAAGGAAATGGCAAGCCATAGACTAGTATAGGATTTTTAGTCACAAGTCCTTTGCCATGTCCTTTTTCCCTGAGCTTTGAATAAGATGTCAAATCAATAAACATTTATTCAGGGCTTGCTATAATGACCTTCATGATGAGGCAGGATTCTTTAGTCTCACTTACAAATGAGGAAACTGAGTCACAGTTTAGGGTCATACAGTGAGTTAACAACAGAGCCAAGACTAGAGACCATGTCTTCTCAGATAATTTCAAGATTATTGAACTTTAGATCTAGAAGAAGCCCTAGAGGTGGTCTCATTCAATTCCTAGCCAAAGATGACTTATATTTACAACATCCCTAATAAATGAGGTCTTTAATCTTTTCCCCAAGGCAGCCCATTCCATTTTGGGAGAGCTCTGTTAGGAATTTCTTCTTCATATTGAGTCAAAATTTCCCTTCTTTGGAACTTCTCCCTTTGGTCTTACTTCTGCCTTCTGGAGCCCAACAGAATAAACCTAATCCCTCCTCCATATGATGACCTTACAAACAGAAACTCTCATTTCTATTTCTTTTGATTGATCCTCAGAAGACAATTTCAATTTCCCCCATTTATAATTCAGTTTTGAGAGAAAATGGTCCTGGGTTCAGGTCTCAGTCATGGCTACCTACAATGTAACCTCTTAATGCCCTTATCTAAGACAGAATATTGGGATGAATGGACTATGGATCTTCTCCAGTGAGGTAATTTTTTAATGTTCTTATGTGTGAGACTATACTGAAATTAGAAAGACCGAAGTAGCTATTCTCACCTGTCTGGTATAGCAGTCGAATGAGGGATTAGGAGACTTCAGAATTTATACTTTAGCATTCTGGGCTTCAGGGCTTCCTGAAATAGCCTTTTGGTTGGTCTTCCTGCTTCAGATCTCTCCCCACTCCAAACTGTCCTCCACTTGTATGACAAAGCGATCTCCCAAAGCACAGCTCTATCCAAGTCATCCCCCAACTCCACTGGCTTTCTCTCACGTCCTGGATCAAATACGAAACCCTCTGCTCAAAATCCTCAAGGTCCATCTCTCCCTTTCCAGTCCTCTTACGTCTCGCTCACCTCCACATCCTCTACGATACCATGCTGGCCTAGTCGCTGTCCCTGGAACAAGATCTCTTATCTGCTAACTCCATTCATTTTCATTGGCTTTCCCCCAAGCCTGAAATTCTCTCCCTCCTCATCTCTATCTTCTGGTTTCCCCAGCTTTCTCTGAACCTCTGCTCAAACCCTATTCTACAAAATGCCTTTCCCAATCCAGTTTAATTTAAATTTTAATTTAAAAATCCAGTTTACCTTCTTTCTTCTGATCATTTCATTTTTCCTTTCTGTATCGCTTGTTTGTACATAGTTGTTTGCAGGTTGTCTCTCCCATTAGAAAGTGAGCTGCTTGAAAATATGTACTGCTGTTTGCCTTTCTCTTTATCCCAGCACTTACAACAGGGTCTGGCACTTAGTAAACAGTTAATAGATGCTTACCGATTTGGCACCTTGCTCAAAGCTCAGGGAGAAAGGAGAAAAGCTCTATGCTAGCAGAGAGGCCATACTATAATATAAAGAATAAACAGTATAGTGATGGGTGAGAAAAGCACTTGCACACAGGTATTAATCCCTAGGAGGCCAAATGTTAGTATTATGAAGAGGCAAAGTCCTTATCCCACGGCATGGGATTTCAGCACAGACGTCCATTTAGCATCACTGGGACCTCCTTGTATCTGTAACTAACAGTCATACCTCTCTAGGGACTGTTTATCATGCATAGGGCCAAGATATAATACCTCATATTTATATAGAGGTTTAAGATTTATCACTTTATAGACATTATATCATCTGACTCTACAACCTATGAGGCAGGTAGTACAAGGAGCTCTCATTTTACAGATGAGGAAACTGAAGCTGCTAAAGGTAAAATGACTTCTACAAGGTCACATATCAGTTTGCAGAGAGAGGGAATTAAATGTTATTTCTGAGTCTTTTGACACTGGTAGGAGGGAATGTAGGCGGGCCTTAGGCAAGGAGTGGAAAGGAATTCTATTTCGATCATGTCTGCAACATTTCCTGAATTCTTTCCCCTGACATTGCCACCTCTGTGGTCCAGACCTTCACCACCTCATGCTTGGACCCATCCATCATATATTCAGACACCAAAGTGATTTTCCTAAAACATGGGCTAGACCATGTCATCCCCCTGACCCCTCCTTTTATTCAATCAACCCAATAGCTTCCTATCACCTCCAGGATTAAATACAAAATCCTCCCTGTTACATGCAAAGTCCTTCATAACTTTACCCCCTCCGACCTTTCCTTAAACCTTACATTAGAGTTTCTGATGAAAGAAATTCTGAAGGTCTTACCCTCTCAGACTGAATCTCTTGTGAAGGCAAACTAGGCCATCTTTTGTCTCAATTCTTACCTAGCCTTTAAGTACTTAATGGGTGTTGCCTCAGACAAACTGATACCTGGGAAAGACCTTAGCTCAAAAAGGGTCAAAGTCCCCCACTGCACATCTCTCATCCTCCTGACCTAGGTTTTGCCACTGGATTCCTATGACTAGAAGAGAGAGTGAGGCTGATGCACAGCTCTGTCTCACTTAAATCCAATTCACTTGTAAGTCAAGACATTATCCTTCTGATGTCATTGGTCCTCTTTGAGAACGAAGGACAAACAAACAAGAACACCTTACATGTACCCTTCAACCCAGTGACTCTGTCCCTTTGGTTGTTCCATGAAGAAGCCACTCTTATTTCCTCATTTCAGGCATTTTCTCTGGCTGTCCCCCATTCCTGGGATACTCTTCCTCCTCATTGCTACCCACTGGCTTCCTTTCCCAAATTCTGTTAATCTTTAAACTTTCCCTCTCTTAATTATTTCCTATTTATCCTCTACTTAGCTTGTTTGTAAATATGTTTGCTTGTAATCTCCCCCGTTAGACTGTGAGCTCTTTGAGGGTAGGACTATCTGTTTTCTCTTTTTGTATTTGTACAGCTTAGCACAGTGCTGGATATGGAGTAGCCACTTATTAAGTGTTTATTGACTGGCTGACTATTGTTTCATGGCAAGAGTTCCTTATTTGATTCTACCTTTCCTGAAGGCATCAAGTACTTTGCATCTTAAACGCCACATCTTCCCTTCCTAATTACTGGATAAAAATATTACTCTTCCAAAGCCAAAAAGTATGTCTAACATTCAGAGCATGCTCTTTTGTGCAAATCTTTCTTTAGCTTCAGAGTGCTGAGTGAAAAAATGGCAAAACTTATTTTCCAAAGTATAGCTAATTGAATTGCTCTCCCTTTTAGTTTCTGGTGTGTCAAAATCTCCTTTATCTTTAATACTAAATTCAGAAATATCTCTGTGACCCACTTTTATGTCTACCTTGAAGTCTCATAATTTCTTTGTGCTTTAAAAAATATCTAGAAAGAGAGAACATTTCAGGGATGGCATCTCTAAAACTATTTCTATAAGTTTGATCATGAACAGACTTGATTCAGAATTAAAATGGCAGTAGGGAAGAAAGGTGAATTTGCTGGGTTTTGTTTTTATACAGACACACACACACACACACACACACATACAATCTCACAGATACATATATACCCAAGCACACACGCAGTCACAGGTTGCAACTTCACAGTAACATCTTTATATTCCCTCATTTAATTATGCAAATCTCCAAATAAGGCTGATACTCTATGGTAATTAGCATGAGTAGAGGTCTGTTTTTCAAGGTAAGCTCATTTAAATCAAATTATCACCAAGAGAGATTTACCACTTGTTGGTTTAGACAGTCTCTCATTTATAACTGGACCAAATGGTAGTCAGTACTCCAGGATTTCAAAGACGAGGTGAGACAATAGTGCTCCTGCTGTGAAAGGAATAAGTCGAAATTCTATGGAGTGATTTAGTATTCCTATTGATGTCAGTGAGCAATGGAGGTTGTCTCCTTTGTGGGGAGAGTGATTAGTGAATACAGTTGGCCTACACTATGCCCTGCATTTAATCCTCAGTTTTGCCCCATGAAGTTAAAGGCTGCACTCATCAATGAAAGCTCTTCTTTCTTTTGATACGAGTCCAGAGCCTGTCTAAAGTCAGTCGGTATTTGATTTGCAGTTTTTCCAAAGGGCTCCCCTTCATTAAGAAAGTGTCAATATGACCACATATCCCTTTGTGTTTCCTCATTAAAGAGAAGCAGGTTGCATTGGAAGAGCTGGACCTGTGCAATCTCGCATGCTTTGTTTGATAAGAGCATCCCTTATGGTACTCAGGTTGTGTTTAGCTAAGGCAACCAACTGTATGGCTTGTATAATGGACCTAGAAAGGACACAGCTCCTGCATCACAGCTGCCCCTTGGCAGGTATTTTTGGCCATGACAAAAAGCACAGACTGTACTTGGCAAAGATGAGGAGGATGACAGAAAAGCTTTTTAGGAAGGAAGCAAAATTTTCTGACAAATGTGAACCTGGACTTTTGACTGTGTGTTTTGCAACCTTTGGGGGGTGGGGTTTATATTGAGAACTTAGAGTCACAAAGGGGCAACTAGGTGGAGAAACAGAGAGAGGGCTGGGCCTGGAGTTTGGAAGCCTTATCTTCCAGAGTTCAAATCTGCCTTCAGACACTTACAAGGTGCGTCACCCTGGCCAAGTCACTTAACCCTGAATGCCTCAGTTCCTCATCTGTAAAATGAGCTGGAGAAGGGAAGGGCAAACCATTCCAGTATTTCTGCCAAGAAAACCCCAAATGGGGTCATGAAGAGTTGAACGCTACTGTAAAAACAACTGAACAACAAAAAATAAGGATGAGACTCTTGATCGTAAAAGGGTTACTGTGGAAATATAAGAACTCTACTTCTGACCTCATAAGTGTGCACTGCATCCTAATAAAGGGTGGTTTCTGATACTGATGGTTCTTAGGAATGGGTAAGGCTTCATGAGCCAGGATTAGCTTCAGTGCTCATCAGTGATCATTAAGGAAGCAGTAGGGGAACAGTGGAATGAATCCAAGTGTTAATTGAGAGTTAAAGGACCTGAGTTCAAAACCTGACCATGCCTATTCATAGTAATGACAAACATTTATATAGTATTTTAAGTTGTCAAAGCATATTGCATATATTAACTTGTCATTGCATATGCTAATATATTAATTTTCCTTAAACCCTGGGAGATAGATGCTAACATTATCCCAATTTTACAGATGAAGAACTAGGCTGAGAGATGTTAGGTGAATTGCCAGGGGTCACAGAGCTAATACATATCCAAAACTGAATATGAACTCAAGTCGACTTTCCTTCCAAGGTCATCCCTCTAACCATTATGCCAATTATTTCTCACTGTGACTTTGTCAAATCATTGAACCTCAATGGGCATCAGTTTACTTATCTTTAAAATCAGGTTGAGATGGTCTCAAAGGCCTCTTTAAGCCCAAAATCTATGACCCATTGAACATATGAATTAACAACTATTGTTATAATGTGCCACATTATATAACTAGTCCAAATTCCAAAGGTAAGTTCCCTTCCATACATGGACTTTCTTCTGTCTAGTTAGGAAATCCAACAGCATAATTTTCTCCATTTTTCCTAGAAACTCTCCAGGACTACAGCTGAGGCAGAGAAAGGTATATCAGTATAAAACGTTTTCAGAGCCAAGTATTCATTTCGTGTAATATGGAAAGGAATTCATGTGATCTGAGCAGCAACATTTTTTCCAGGATAGGAGGGAAAAGAGGAGATAAAGAGGAAATGCAGAAATGGTGTGATCTTCATGTAAGAACTCTTGGACCTGAGTTCAGGCTCTGAAACTAATTAGCAATGTAATGATGTTAAATTAATCAATCAAGAAAAGCATTTACTACTTACCTACTATGTGTTAGGGACTCTACTAGAGACTGGGGATACAAGTTCGAAAAATGCATTTGTAAGAAGCTTACATCCTAAGAAGACAAACAACATGAAAATGTGTATGTGGGGGGGGGTGACACACATATACAAATATTTTCTTTCTGGGTATTTTCTCAATATATAGCATCTTATGTTTAACTATTTTGTTTAATATTTGTATGTACAGGCACAAACAGACATGTATGTGTATGTATATACACATATATTATATGCAACATACATATATACAATATGTCTGTGCATATATACACACAATACATACAATATGTATACATAATATACATATTGTATGTTATATATGCATTTGTATGTATGTATATGCATGTTCTATTGTATATATAAACATGTGTGTGGGAGAGAAAAAGAGAGAGAAAGGGAGGGAGAGAGAGAAAGAGGAAAAGAGGGAGAGAGAGAGAGACAGAGAGAGACACAGAGAGAGAGAGAGACAGAGAGAGAGATTGGAAACTAGGTTGAACCTTGTCTCTGTGAGTTCAAATCTGGCCTCAAATATTTAGTAGCTGTATGATCCTGGGCAACTCACTTAACCCTAATTGCCTCAGTTTCTTCATCGGTATAATGAGTTAGAGAAGAACCACTGTAATATCTTTGTCAAGAACACTCCAAATATGGTCATAAAGAGTTGAGCATGAATGAAATTATTGAACAAAACAACAACAATAACAATAATATATGTGTATACACTGTGACACACCACCTTTTGCTAATAACAATTTGGTTATTTGTAGTGGGAGGCTCCATGATTTCTCAGGGCACAGGACTGGCCTATGTGCAGAACACTTTTCTCATTTTGCAGAGGAGACTTCTTCCTATGTATATTTGAGACAGCAGGGAAAGAAATGTGTTTCCCTCACTCCCTCCCACCCCTGGAGAATGAGATGAAGACCATCAAAGGTCTCTGTCAACATTTCAGATCACCAGGAAAGAAAGGAGAAATCAAGGAAGGATGGAGACCATTGATTGGTCACAAGAGGATTCTGAGTCAAACCAAACTGGGAGTTGCATTAAAGATGGAACAATTTGGCAAGCAATGATTAGTACTGTACCAGCAGGAACAGTTTTCAAGCACAAATGTCAAGGCTTTTGACTGAAGACTCCAACCCCCTCATTCTAGTTGCACAGAGATTGATTGGCAATCTCAGCAGAGATGCAGGTTTTACGGGGGTGAAGTTTCCCTCCCTTCCCTCCTGCTACACAAAGCCCTTGACCATGCTTTACCCTATTAGAGCAATGAATCTGTTGAAAGAATTAATTTCCCTAAATGTGGGAGGGGAAAAAAGGAATGTAATTGTAGATTACGGAAATGTGGCTGAAATGGTTTTCTGTGGTTTCACTAATCATTTCTCTCCTGGTTATTTATTGGTTCAGTGATCTTTCTTACTTGAGTGTTTTAGAGTATTTAGCCACTGAATATCTTGAGTATTCTCTGAACACCTTGAGAAATTCCAAAGATTTTTACCTGTGTGGGGGCAATTGAGCTAGGGACAGGTAAATTATCATTCAGGAGAGTCAAAGGGCTCAGATTTGATGGGACTCGTAGGCCACAAATAAATCAAGTGTGAACAATCATGGTTTGAAGGCATATAGGAAACTGAATCAAAGGAAGAAGAGGGAGAATGAATCTATAAGGATAATGACCATGATCAGTCCCTACCTTCATTCTTAGTTAACTTTTCTAACCACCAGTCATATGGCCTTATATGCTCCATTAAGTTACCACATAAGACCACCTATTCAGCCCAAATTGCATTTATAGAGGAACTACTATACAACACACCTCTTTTGGAAAAAAAAAATTAATAGATATTTCTGAACCAAGATTTCATCTTGTGCTTCTTTGTAAAATGTGCAGTTCAATTCTAGGTAGATAGATCAGCAAGTTCACACACAACTTGGTGTTAATTTTCCACCGATTGGGAAGCCATATTTCATTTTCCAACTGACAACTTGAAGCCATTCCTATCTGCCTGTTGTCTTCCCACCAATACCAGGGACACTTTCTGACTGATTGGCCATGTGTTTGCCAGTCCATAATGCATTGTAATTATGCTTGTGCACCAACAACAGAACTGAGGAACTCTCTAGATGTGGAATTATTCAGACCTGCGGGAAACAAATCACACAAGCAGAAAGGTATCTTCTTTATCCCCATTCCTATTGAAACATGAGTAGAGTAGTCCCTGAAGGCAAGATATAATGGAGAGAGCATTGGGCAAGGAGTCGCAATACCTGAGCTTCTGTTCTGGGTCAACCACTAATGACTCTTAGTAAATCACGCACTCTCTGTGAGGCTCAGTCTCTCTTCTGTGAAGTACAATGAAATATTCTTGGCTTACCAATTTCATGGTTTTGTTATGAAGATTACACAAGAGTACATAATCATAGGAACAGAGACTTAGAACTTGAAGGGACCTTGGACTAATTTTTGGGTTAAAAACCTTAGCACTCCTCTTATGCACTTATAATATCTAATTTGTATTATGTTTATCTATATGAGCTCTTTGAGGGAAGGGACCAGATTCATTTATCATTGCAAGGAGAGGTAGCTTGTTTGGTAAAGTACGTATGGTTTTAAATTTAGAATCATGAAGATCTGAGTTCAAGTCTTGTCTCATGTACTAATTACTTGGGTGACCCTGAGCAAGTTACTTAATTCCAATCAGGATCAGTTTCTTCATCTGTAGGCACCCAATTCAGAGAGTTATTGGGAGGATCAAATGAAATAATACCAGGTGTCCCAAAAGTCTTGGTGCAGTTTTATTTATTTATTTTTATTAATTAATTTATTTTTAGTTTTCAACATTTAGTTCCACAATATTTTTGAGTTCCAAATTGTCTCACTTCCTTTCTCCCCACCCACCCTCATTGAGAAGGCAATAAATTCATCATAGGTTATACATGTGTAGTCATACAGAACACTTCTATAACAGTCATGTTGTAAAAGACTAACTGTATTTCCCTTCATCCTATCCCATCTCAAATTTATTCTATTGTCTTTTTTGACCCTGTCCCTCCTCAAAAGCATTTGATTCTGATTACCCTTTCCCCCAATCTATCTCCCCCCCCTTTTGTAGCTCCTTCCCCCTCTACTTTCCTATAAGGTAAGATAGATTTCCATATCCAATTCAATATCAAAAGTTATATTATGGAAAGTATAAGTTATTCCCTTCTTAAGTCAAATCCAATGAGAGTAAGGGTCACTCATTCCCTCTCACCTCCCCCTTCTTCCCCTCCACTATAAAAGCTTTTCCTTGCCTCTTTTATGTGAAATAATTTACTGAATTATACCTCACCCTTTCTCCTTTCCCCAGTACGTTCCTCTCTCACCTCTTAATTTTATTTTTTAGATATCATCCCTTCATATGAAACTTACCCTGTGCCCTCTGTGTATTTATATATGTACACACACATACACATACACACATATCCCCTGCAACTACCCTAATACTAAGAAAGGTCTCATGAGTTACAAATATAATTTTTCCATTTAGGAATGTAAACACAATTCAACTTTAATAATCGTTTCTGATTTCTCTTTCCTGTTTACCTTTTCAAGTTTCTCTTGAGTCTTGTATTTAAACATCAAATTTTCTCTTCAGCTCTGATCTTTTCATCAAGAATGCTTGAAAGTCCTCCACTTCATTGAATATCCACGTTTCCCCCTGAAGTATTATACTCACTTTTGCTGGATGATTCTTGATTTTAATCCTAGCTCTTTTGACCCCCAGAATATCATATTTCAAGCCCTCTAATCCCTTAATATAGAAGGTGCTAAATCTTATGTTTTACTGATTGTGTTTCCACAGTACTTGAATTGTTTCTTTCTGGATGCTTGCAATATTTTCTCCTTGTCCTGGGAAGTCTGGAATTTGGCTACAATATTCCTAGGAGTTTTCCTTTTGGGATCTCTTTCAGGAGGTGATTGGTGGATTCTTTCCATTTCTATTTTACCCTCTGGCTCTAGAATATCAGGGCAGTTTTCCTTGATAATTTCTTGAAAGATGATATCAATTTTGATCATGGCTTTCAGTTAGTCCAATAATTTTAAAATTATCTCTCCTGGATCTATTTTCCAGGTCAGTGGTTTTTCCAATGAGACATTTCACATTGTCTTCTATTTTTCATTCTTTTGTTTGATAAATACTTGATTTCTCATAGAGTCACTAGGTTTCATTTGCTTTATTCTAATTTTTAAGAAATTATTTTCTTTTGGACCACCTTTTCCATTGGGCTAATTTTTCTTTTTAAGACATTCTTCTCATTGGCTTTTTTGGACCTCCTTTGTCATTT
The DNA here is from genome assembly GCF_028583685.1 of Petaurus breviceps papuanus. NCBI lineage: Eukaryota > Metazoa > Chordata > Mammalia > Diprotodontia > Petauridae > Petaurus > Petaurus breviceps. Next base: position 14,571,482 of record NW_027186296.1, on the reverse strand, counting down.
GGATTAGCCTATTTTTTTAAGGTGTTATTTTCTTCAGCATTTTTTGGGACTGCTTTAGCAAGTTGTTGATTTGCTTTTCATGATTTTCTTCCATCATTCTCATTTCTCTTCTTAACTTTTCCTCTACTTCTCTTACTTGATTTTCAAAATCCTTATTGAGTTCTTCCATGGTCTGTGACCAATTCAAATTTTTCTTGGTGGCTTTGGATATAGGAGCTTTGACTTTGTTGTCTTTTTCTGGTTGTATGTTTTGATCTTCCTTGTCACCAAAGATTCTATAGTCTGACTTTTTCCCCATTGTTTGCTCATTTTCCTAGCCAATTACTCAACTTTTAAAATCTTTATTGAGGTAGAACTCTGCTTCTAATGTGGAAGAAGCTTCAGGAATTTTGTGTAGCTGTTTTCAGAGATATTTCTAGGGACCTGTAAATTGTCATTTCTTCCATGGTGGTATGACCAAAGGAGAGGTGTGTCCTCCTCTCCTGGTCTGTACTCTGGTCTAGGAGTGACCACAAGCCCGGTTTTCTGCCTTGGAACCATGAGGAGGATTCCATCTCTGAGGACTCCATCTCTACCACTGCCACAAGCTCTGACATGCCAGTATTTATTCTCACCCTAGGACCGCCACCCAGAACTGCAACCCAGATCCAAGTACAGGCAAAGCAAAACAATCTTGCCTCGGTGCCAGCAAAGAGATCCCTGCAATTCCCGTGATAAGCATCTTGATCCCCCCACTATCTGTTGGCTGAGAGCTCCAGAAGCACCTGTTCCCATTGCTGCCATTGCCCCAGGGCTGAGGCCAGATCACACTCCTCTTTCCCCCAAGTCCAACAGACCTTTCCTAAGTTGAGCTTCTAAGTTGTCTTTGGGTTTATGGATTGAAAAGTCCAGAAATGGCCACAGCTGCCAGTGCATCAGTGCCCTGAGACCCGCTCCAGCCCAGTCTGTGCCAGCGCATCCCATGTTGGACTTCACTCTTCTCTCAGACTGGTGCAACAGACCTTTCCTGTCAACCTTCCAGGCTGTCTCAGGCTGGAAATTTGTTTTACTTGGTCATTTTGTGGCTTCTGCTGCTCTAAAATTTGTTTAGAGTAATTTTTATAGGTATTTGCAGGTGTGTGGGAGAGCTCAAGCAAGTCCCTGTTTTTACTCTTCCATCTTGCCTCCATCAGCCCCCAGTTTTAAGCTGCCAGTACAGTTTTAAGCTTACAGCTTCAGACTTTTGAGACATCCTTTATTTGTTCTTGTTGCTCCTAGTACCTATTAGGGTAATACATAGTAGAAACCCCAGGTGGTGCAGTAGATAGAGCCTTAGGTCTGAAAGCAGGAAAACCTGAGTAAAGATCTGGCCTCAGATGCATAACAGCTAAGTAACTCTGGGCAAGTCATTGAACTTTTGACTGCCTCAACTTTTTCAGCTATGAAATCTGGATAATAATAACACCAACCCTGCAGGGTTGTTATGAGGAACAAATGAAATGTTATTTATAAAGTGCCTGGCACAGTGCCTGGAAAATAGTAGGTACTTAATAAAAGCTTCCTTCCTTCCTTCCTTCCTTCCTTCCTTCCTTCCTTCCTTCCTTCCTTCCTTCCTTCCTTCCTTCCTTCCTTCCTTCCTTCCTTCCCTCCTTCCTTCCCTCCTTCCTTCCTTCCTA